>NW_026654007.1:0-10124 GCF_009828535.3 Hylobates moloch | reverse complement strand
TTGAGACGGAGTCTCGCTCTGTCGCCCAGGCTGGAGTGCAGTGGCGCAATCTCGGCTCACTGCAAGCTCCGCCTCCCGGGTTCACGCCATTCTCCTGCCTCAGCCTCTCCGAGTAGCTGGGACTACAGGCGCCCGCCACCATTTCCGGCTAACTTTTTGTATTTTTAGTAGAGACGGGGTTTCACCGTGGTCTCGATCTCCTGACCTCGTGGTCCGCCCGCCTCGGCCTCCCAAAGTGCTGGGATTACAAGCGTGAGCCACCGCGCCCAGCCCTGAAACCTACTTTTGATTGAGAAGTTCTGAAACTATTTTTCTGTGGAAACTGCAAATGGACATTCGGAGGACTAAGGGGCTTATAGTGGTAAAAGGAATATCTTCAATAAAAACTACACAGAAGCATTCTGTGAAACTTCCTTCTGATCCGTGC
This sequence comes from Hylobates moloch, assembly GCF_009828535.3. Lineage (NCBI taxonomy): Eukaryota > Metazoa > Chordata > Mammalia > Primates > Hylobatidae > Hylobates > Hylobates moloch. The sequence continues at coordinate 9,697 of NW_026654007.1, read as the reverse complement.
ATTCAACTAGCAGAGTTGAAGCTTACTTTTGATTCAGGAGTTTTGAAACACTCTTTCTGTAGAAGGTGCAAGTGGACAGTCTGAGCGCTAAGGGGCCTATAGTGGAAAAAGAAACATCTTCAAATAAAAACTACACAGAAGCTTTCTGCGAAACTTCTTTCTGATCTGTGCATTCAACTAGCAGATTTAAACCTTACTTTTGATTGAGCAGTTGTGAAACTCTCTTTCTGTAGAAACTGCAAGCGGACATTCGGAGCGCTAAGGGGCCTATAGTGGAAAAAGAAATATCTTCAAATAAAAACTACACAGAATCATTCTGCCAAACTTCTTTTGGTTCTGTCCATTCAACTAACAGAGTTGAAACTTACTGTTGATTGAGAAGTTCTGAAAGACACTTTCTGTAGAAACTGCAAGCGGACATTCCGGGCGTTAAGGGGCCTATAGTGGAAAAAGTAATATCTTCATATAAAAACTACACAGAATCATACTGTGAAACTTCTTTCTGATCTGTGCATTCAACTAGCAGAGTTGACCCTTACTTTTGATTCAGGAGTTTTGAAACACTCTTTCTGTGTAAACTGCAAGGGGACATCCAGAGCGCTAAGCGGCCTATAGTGGAAAGGGAATATCTTGAAATAAAAACTACACAGAATAATTCTGCCAAATTTCTTTGTGTTCTGTGCATTCAACTGACAGAGTTGAAACTTTCTTTTGATTGAGAAGTTCTGAATCTCTCTTTCTGTAGAAAGTGCAAGGGGACATTCGGAGCACTAAGCCCCCTATAGTGGAAAAAGGAGTATCTTCAAATAAGAACTACACAGAAGCATTCTGCCAAACTTATTTCTGCTCTGTGCCTTCAACTAACAGAGTTGAACATTACTGTTGATTGAGAGGTTCTGACACACTCTTTCTCTAGAAACTGCCAGCGGATATTCGGAGCACTAAGGAGCCTATAGTGGAAAAAGGTATATCTTCAAATAAAAACTACACAGAATCATTCTGCCAAACTTCTTTCGGTTCTGTGCATTCAACTAACAGTGTTGAAACTTCCTGTTGATTGAGAACTTCTGAAACACTCTTTCTGTAGAAATTGCAAGCGGACATTCGGAGCACTAAGGGGCCAATAGTGGAAAAAGGTATATCGTCAAATAAAAACTCCACAGAATCATTCTGCCAAACTTCTTTCTGCTCTGTGCCTTCAACTAACAGAGTTGAACCTTACTTTCCATTGAGAAGTTCTGAAACTCTCTTTCTGTACAAACAGCAAGCGGACACATCGAGGACTATGGGGCCAATAGTGGAAAAAGGTATATCTTCAAATAGAAAGTACACAGAAGCATTCTGGGAAACTTCTTTCTGATCTGTGCATTCAACTAACACAGTTGAACCTTACTTTTCATTGAGAAGTTCTGAAACTCCCTTTCTATACAAACAGCAAGCTGACACTCGGAGCGCTTAGGGGCCTGTAGTGGAAAAAGGAATATCTTCAAAGAGAAACTCCAGAGAAGCATTCTGGGAAACTTCTTTCTGATCTGCGCTTTCAATTAACAGAGTTGAACCTTACTTTTGATTGAGAAGTTCTGAAACTCTCTTTTTGTAGAAACTGCAAGCGGATATTTGGAGCCCTAAGGGGCCAATAGTGGAAAAATGTGTATCATCAAATAAAAACTACAGAGAAGCATTCTGCCAAAATTCTTTCTGTTCTGTGCTTTCAACTGAGTTGATCCACCCTTTTGATTGAGAATTTCTGAATCTCTCTTTCTGTAGAAACTGAAAGTGGATATTCGGAGCGCTAAAGTGCAAATAGTGGAAAAAGGAATATCTTGAAATAAAAACTACACAGAATCATTCTGCCAAACTTCTTTCTGTTCTGTGCATTCAACTAACAGTGTTGAACCTTACTTTGGATTCAGAAGTTCTGAAACTCTCTTTCCGTAGAAACCGCAAGCGGACATTTGAGCGCTAAATGGTCTCTAGTGGAAAAAGGAACATCTTCAAATAAAAACTACACAGAAGCATTCTGCCAAACTTCTTTCTGATCTTTGCATTCAACTACCAGAGTTGAACCTTACTTTTGAATGAGAACTTCTGTAACTCTTTTTCTGTAGAAACTGCAAGCGGACATTCGGAGCTCAATGGGGCCTGTAGAGGAAAATGTAATATCTTCTAATAAAAACTACACAGAAGAATTTTGCGAAACTCCTTTCTGATCTGGGCATTCAACTAGCAGAGTGGAAACTTACTTTTGATTGAGGAGTTTTGAAACACTCCTTCTGTAGAAACTGCAAGTGGACATTCGGAGCACTAAGGGGTCTATAGAGGAAAAAGGAATTTCTTGAAATAAAAACGACACAGAATCATTCTGCGAAACTTCTTTCTGATATGTGCATTCACCTTACACAGTTGAACCTTACTTTTCATTGAGAAGTTCTGAAACTCTCTATCTGTACGAGTTGTAAGTGGACATTCTGAGCGCTAACGTGACTATAGTGGAAAAAGGAACATCTTCTAATAAAAAGTTCACAGATTAATTCTGTGAAACTTCTTCCTGATCTGTGCATTCAACTAGCAGATTTGAAACTCACTTTCGATTTTGAAGTTGTGAAACTCTCCTTCTGTAGAAACTGCAAGCGGACATAAGAGCGCTAAGGGGCCTATAGTGGAAAAAGGACAATCTTCAAATAAAAACTACACAGAAGCATTCTGTGAAACTACATACTGTTACGTGCATTCAACTAACGGAGGTGAACCTTACTTTTGATTTAGCTGTTCTGAAACACTCTTTCTGTGGAAACTGCAAGTGGACATTCCGAGAGCTAAGGGGCCTATAGTGGAATAAGGAATATCTTCAAATAAAAACTGCAGAGAAACATTCTGTGAAAATTCTTTCTGTTCTATGAATTCAAGTAACAGAGTTGAAACTTACTTTTGATTGAGCAGTTCTGAAACATTCTTTCTGTAGAAACTGCAAGTGGACGTACCGAGTGCTAAGGACATATTGTGGAAAAAGGAAAATCTTCAAATGTAAGCTACACAGAAACATTCTCTGAAACTTCTTTCTGTTCTATGCATTCAACTAACAGAGTTGAACATTAATTTTCATTGAGCAGTTCTGAAACACTGTTTCTGTAGAAACTGCTAGTGGACATACGGACTGCAAAGTGACCTATAGTGGATAAAGTAGTATCTTTAAATAAAAACTAAACAGAAGTGTTCTGTAAAACTTCTTTCTGTTCTGTGCATTCAACTAACAGAGTTGAATCTTACTTTTGATTGAGCAGTTCTGAAACACTCTTTCTGTAGAAACTGCAATGGACACGCTGAACGCAAAGGGGCACATAGTGAAAAAAGGAATATCTTCAAATAACAACAACACAGAAGCATTCTGTGAAACTTCTCTGTGTTCTGTGCATTCAACCAACATATTTGAACCTTACTTTATTGAGCAGTTCTGAAACACTCTTTCTGTAGAAACTGCAAATGGAGGTTCAGAGCGCTAAGGGGCCTATAGTGGAAATAGGAATAACTTCAAATAAAAACTACACGGAAGCATTCTGTGAAGCTTCTCTCTGATCTTTGCATTCAACGATCGGAGTTGAACCTGACTTTTGATTGAGCAGTTTTGAAACACTCTTTCTGTAGAAACTGCAAGTGGACATTCTGAGCGCTAAGGGGACTATCGTGGAAAAAGGAATATGTTCAAATAAAACTACCCGGAAGCATTCTGTGGAACTTCTTTCTGTTCTTTGCATTCAACTGACAGAGTTCAACATTACTTTTGATAAAGCAGTTCTAAAACACTCTTTCTGTGGAAACTGCAGTTGGACATTCGGAGCGCTAAGGGGCCTGCAGTGGAAAAAGGAATATCATCAAATAAAAACTACACAGAAGCATTCTGTGAAACAACTTTCTGTTCTGTGCATTCAACTAACAGAGTTGAAACTTACTTTTCATTGAGCAGTTCTGAAACACTCTTTCTGTAGAAACTGCACGTGGACATGCGTAGCGCAAGGGGGCATAGAGTGGAAAAAGTAATAGCTTCAAATCAAAGTAACACAGAAGCATTCTGTGAAACTTCTCTCTGTTCTGTGCATTCAACTAACAGAGATGAAACTTACTTTTGATTGAGAAGTTCTGAAACACTCTTTCTGTAGAAACTGCAAGTGGACAGGCGGAGCGTAAAGGGGCCAATAGTGGAAAAAAAAATATCTTCATATAAAAACTACACAGAAGCATTCTGTTAAACTTCTTTCTGTTCTATGCATTCAACTAACAGAGTTGAACGTTACTTTTGATTGAGCAGTTCTGAAACACTCTTTCTGTAGAAACTGCAAGTGGATATTCCGAGCGCTAAGGGGTCTATTCTGGAAAAAGGATATCTTAAAATAAAAAGTACACAGAAGCATTCTGTGAAACTTCTTTCTGTTCTGTGCATTCAACTAACAGAGTTGTACTTCACTTTTGATTGAGAAGTTCTGAAACTCTCTTTCTGTGGAAACCGCAAGTGGACATTCGTAGCGCTAAGGGGCCAATAGTGGAAAAAACAATGTCTTCAAATGAAAACTACACAGAAGCATTCTCTGAAACATCTTTCTGTTTTGTGCATTCAACTAACAGAGGTGAAACATACTTTTGATTGACGAGTTTTGAAACACTCTTTCTGTAGAAACTGCAACGGGACATTCGGAGCGCTTAAGGGCCTATAGGGGAAAAAGGAATATCTTCAAATAAAAACCACAGAGAATCATTCTGCCAAATTTCTTTCTGTTCTGTGCATTCAACTAAAAGAGCTGAAGCTTACTTTTGATTGAGAAGTTCTGAAACACTCTTTCTGTAGAAACTGCAAGCGGACATTCGGAGCACTGAGGGGCCTAAAGTGGAAAAAGGAATATCTTCAAATTAAAACTACACAGAAGCATTCTGTGAAACTACTTTCTGGTCTGTGCATTCAACTAGCACAGTTGAAATTTACTTTTGATTGAGGAGTTTTGAAACACTCTTTCTGTAAAAACTGCAGCTGGATATTCAGAGCACTAAGGGGCTTATACTGGAAAAAGGACTATCTTCAAATAACAACTAAACATAATCATTCTGCCAAACTTCTTTCTGATCTGTGCATTCACCTAGCAGAGGTGAACATTACTTTTGATTGAGGAGTTTTGAAACACTCTTTCTGTAGAAACTGCAAGCGGACAATCGGAGCGCTAAAGGGCATATAGTAGAAAAAGGTATATCTTGAAATAAAAACTACACAGAATTATTCTGCAAACTTTTTTCTGTTCTGTGCATTCAACTAGCAGACTTGAACCTTACTGTTGATTGTTAAGTTCTGAAACACCCTTTCTGTAAAACTGCAAGTGGAGATTCGGATCGCTAGGGGGCCTATAGTGGAAAAAGGAATATATTCAAATAAAAACTACACAGTAGCATTCTGTGAAACTTCTTTGTGATCTGTGCATTCAACTAGCAGAGTTGAAACTTACTTTTGATTAAGGAGTTTTGAAAAACTCTTTCTGTAGAAAGTACAAGTGTACATTCGGAGCGCTAAGGGGCCTAGAGTGTAAAAAGGAATGTCTTAAATTAAAAACAACACAGAAGCATTCTGCGAAACTTCTTTCTGATCTGTGGATTCACCTAGCAGAGGTGAACCTTACTTTTGATTGAGGAGTTTTGAAACACTCTTTCTGTAGAAACTGCAAGGGGACATTCGGAGCGCTAAGAGGCCTACAGTGGAAAAAGTTATATCTTGAAATAAAAACTACACAGAATAATTCTGCCAAACTTCTTTCTCTTCTGTGCATTAAACTGACAGATTTGAACCTTACTTTTGATTGAGAAGCTCCGAAACTCTCTATCTGTAGAAACTGCAAGCTGATATCCCGAGCGCTAAGTGGCCTATGGTGGCAAAAGGAATATCTTCAAATAAGAACTACACAGAAGCACTCTGCGAAACTACTTTCTTCTCTGTGCATTCCACTAGCAGAGTTGAACCATACTTTTGATTGAGGAGTTTTGAAACACTATTTCTGTAGAAACTGCAAGGGGACATTCGGAGCGCTATAGGTCCTTTGGTGGAAAAAGGAATATCTTGAAATAAAAACTACACAGAATCATTCTGCCAAACTTGTTTCTGTTCTGTGCATTCAACTAACAGAGTTTAACCTTACTGTTGATTGAGAAGTTCTGAAAAACTCTTTCTGTAGAAACTGCAAGCGGAAATTCCCAGCGTTAAGGTGCATATAATGGAAAAAGAAATATCTTCAAAAAACTACTGCACAGAATCATTCTGCCAAACTTCTTTCTGTTCTGTGCATTCAACTAACAGGGTTGAACCTTGCTGTTGATTGAGAAGTTCTGGAACTCTCTTTCTGTAAAAACTGCAAGCGGACATTCGGAGAACTATGGGGCCTATAGTGGAAAAAGGAATATTTCAAATAAAAACTACACAGAAGCATTCTGCGAAACTTCTTTCTCATCTATGCATTCAACTAGCAGAATTGAAAGTTACTTTTGATTGAGAAGTTGTGAAACTCTCTTTCTGTAGAAACTGCAAGCGGAAATTCTTATCGCTAAGGGGCATATAGTGGAAAAAGGAATATCTTCAAATAAAAACTACACAGAAGCATTCTCCCAAACTTCTTTCTGTTCTGTGTTTTCAACTAACAGAGTTGAAAATTACTGTTGACTGAGAAGTTCTGAAACTCTCTTTCTGTGGAAATTGCAATCGGACATTCGGAGCGCTAAGGTTCCTACAGTGGAAAAAGGAATATCTTCAAATTAAAACTACACAGAAGCATTCTGCCAAACTTCTTTCTGTTCTGTGCATTCAACTAACAGAGTTGAACCTTACTGTTGATTGAGAAGTTCTGAAACACTCTTTCTCTAGAAACTGCAAGCGGACAATCCGGGCGTTAAGGGGCATGTAGTGGAAAAAGGAATATCTTCAAATAAAAACTACACAGAATCATTCTGCCAAACTACTTTCTGTTCTGTGCATTCAACTAACAGAGTTGAACCTTACTTTTGTTTGAGAAGTTCTGAAACTCTCTTTCTGTGGATACAGCAATTGGACATTCAGAGCGCTAAGGTGCCTATAGTGCAAAAAGGAATATCTTCAAATAACAACTACACTGAATCATTCTGCCAAACTTATTTCTGTTGTGTGCATTCAACTAACAGAGTTGAACCTTACTTTTCATTGAGAAGTTCTGAAACTCTCTTTCTGTACAAACTGTAAGCGGACATTCTGAGCGCTAAGGTGCCTATAGTGGAAAAAGTTATTTCTTCAAATAAAAACTACACAGAATCATTCTGCCAAACTTCTTTCTGATCTGTCCATTCAACTAGCAGAGTTGAATCTTACTTTTGATTGAGTTGTTTTGAAACACTCTTTCTGAAAAAACTGCAAGTGGACATTCGCAGCACTAAGGGGCCTGTAGTGGAAAAAGGAATATCTTGAAAGAAAAACTACACAGAATCATTCTGCCAAACTTCTTTATGTTCTGTGCATTGAAGTAACAATGTTGAACCTTACTTTTGATGGAGACGTTCTGAAACTCTCTTTCTGTAGAAACTGCAAGTGAAAATTTGGAGCGCTAATGGTCGTTAAGTGGAAAAAGGTATGTCTTCAAATAAGAACTACAAAGAAGCATTCTGCGAAACTTCTTTCTGATCTGTGCATTCAACTAGCAGACTTGAACTTCAGTTTTGATTGAGTAGTTGTGAAACTCTCTTTCTGTAGAAACTGCAAGCGGACATTCAGAGGGCTAAGCGTCCTATAGTGGAAAAAGGAATATCTTCAAATAAGAAATACACAGAAGCATTCTGTGAAACTTCTTTCTGATCTGTGCATTCAACTAGCAGAGTCGAACTTTACTTTTGCCTGACGAGTTTTGAAACACTGTTTCTGTAGAAACTGGAAGGGGACAATTGGAGCGCTAAGGGGCCTATAGTGGAAAAAAGCAATATCTTCAAAAAAAACTACACAGAATCATTCTGCCAAACATCTTTCTGTTCTGTGCATTCAACTAACAGAGTTGAAACTTACTGTTGATTGAGAAGTTCTGAAACACTCTTTCTGTAGAAACTGCAAGCAGATATTCGGAGCACTAAGAGGCCTATAGTGGAAAAATGCATATCTTCATATAAAAACTACACAGAATAATTCCTCCAAACTTCTTTCTGATCTGTGCATTCAACTAACAGAGTTTAACCTTACTTTTGATTGAGAAGTTCTGGAACTCTCTTTCTGTAGAAACCGCAAGCGGACATTCGGAGCACTAAGGGGCCTATAGTGGAAAAAGGAATATTTCAAATAAAAACTACAGAGAAGCATTCTTCGAAACTTTTTTCTGATCTGTGCATTCAACTAGCAGAGTTGAAACTTTCTTTTGATTCAGGAGTTGTGAAACACTCTTTCTGTAGAAACTGGAAGCGGATATACGGAGTGCTAAGGGGCCTATAGTGGAAAAAGAAATATCTTCAATAAAAACTACACAGAATCATTCTGCCCAAATTCTTTTGTTCTGTGCATTAAACTAACAGAGTTGAACCTCACTGTTGATTGAGAAGTTCTGAACCTCTCTTTCTGTAGAAACTGCAAGTGTACATTTGGAGCGCTAAGGGGCCAATAGTGGTAAAAGGAATATCTTCAAATTAAAACCTCACAGAAGCATTATTCGAAACTTCTCTCTGATCTGTGCATTCAACCAGCAGAGTTGAACCTTACTTTTGATTTTGGAGTTTTGAAACACTCTTTCTGTAGAAACTGCAAGGGGACATTCAGAGCGCTATAGGACCATTGGTGGCAAAATGAATACCTTGAAATAAAAACTACACAGAATCATTCTGCCAAACTTCTTTCTGTTCTGTGCATTCAACTAACAGAGATCAACCTTACTGTTGATTGAGAAGTTCTGAAACACTCTTTGTGTAGAAACTGCAAGCGGACATTCAGAGCGCTAAGGGGCCTATAGTGTTAAAAGGAGTATTTCAAATAAAAACTACACAGAAGCATTCTGCGAAGCTTTCTCATCTATGCATTCAAGTAGCAGAATTGAACGTTACATTCATTGAGAATTTGTGAAACTCTTTCTGTGGAAACTGCAAGCGGACATTCGTAGCGGTAATAGGCCTATAGTGGAAAAAGGAATATCTTGAAATAAAAACTACACAGAATCATTCTGCCAAACTTCTTTCTGTTCTGTGCATTCAACTAACAGAGTTGAACATTACTTTTGATTGAGAAGTTGTGAAACTCTCTTTCTTTAGAAACCAGAAGAGGACATTCGGAGCGCTAAGGGGCCTATAGTGGAAAAAGGAATATCTTCCAATAAAAATTACACAGAAGCTTTCTGCCAAACTTCTTTCTGTTCTGTGCGTTCAAATAACAGAGTTGAACTTTATTGTTGATCGAGAAGTTCTGAAACAGTCTTTCTGTAGAAACTGCAAGGTGACATTCGGAGCACTAAGAGGCCTATAGTGGAAAAAGGAATATCTTCAAATTAAAACTACACAGAAGCGTTCTGCCAAACTTCTTTCTATTCTCTGCATTCAACTAACAGAGTTGAACCTTACTTTTGATAGAGAAGTTTTGAAACTCTCTTTCTGTAGAAACTGCAAGCGGACATTGGAAGCGCTAAGGTCCTATAGTGGAAAAAGTAACATCTTCAAATAAAAACTACACAGAAGCATTCTG
>NW_026654006.1:0-10138 GCF_009828535.3 Hylobates moloch | reverse complement strand
AGGGGTTGCAATCCTAGTCTCTGATAAAACAGACTTTAAACCAACAAAGATCAAAAGAGACAAAGAAGACCATTACATAATGGTAAAGGGATCAATTCAACAAGAAGAGCTAACTATCCTAAATATATATGCACCCAATACAGAAGTACCCAGTTTCATAAAGCAATTCCTTAGAGACCTACAAAGAGACCTAGACTCCCACAAAATAATAATGGGAGAATTTAACACCCCACTGTTGATATTAGCCAGATCAACAAGACAGAAGGTTAACAAGGATATCCAGGACTTGAACTCAGCTCTGCACCAAGTGGACCTAATAGACATCTACAGAACTGTCTACCCCAAATCAACAGAATATACATTCTTCTCAGGATGACAGCACACTTATTCCAAAATTAACCACATAATTGGAAGTAAAGCACTCCTCAGCAAATGTAAAAGAACAAAAATCACAACAAACTGTCTCTCAGACCACAGTGCAATCAAATTAGAACTCAAGATTAAGAAACTCACTTGAAATCGCACAACTACATGGAAACTGAACAATCTGCTTCTGAATGACTACTGGGTACATAACGAAATTAAGACAGAAATAAAGATGTTCTTTGAAACCAATGAGAACAAAGACACAACGTACCAGAATCTCTGGGACACATTTAAAGAAATGTGTAGAGGGAAATTTATAGCACTAAATGCCCACAAGAGAAAGCAGGAAAGATCTGAAATCGACACCCTAACATCACAATTAAAAGAACTAGAGAAGCAAGGGCAAACAAATTCAAAAGCTAGCAGAAGGCAAGAAATAACTAAGATCAGAGCAGAACTGAAGGAGATAGGGACACAAAAAACCCTTCAAAATCAATGAATCCAGGAGCTTGGTTTTTGAAAACAATCAACAAAATTGATAGACTGCTAGCAAGACTAATAAAGAAGAAAAGAGAGAAGAATCAAACAGATACAATAAAAAATGATAAAGGGGATATCACCATCAATCCCACAGAAATACAAACTATCATCAGAGAATACCATAAACACCTCTATGTGAATAAACTTGAAAATCTAGAAGAAATGGGTAAATTCCTGGACACATATACCCTCCTAAGACTTGGAAGAAGTTGAATCTCTGAATAGACCAATAATAGGCTCTGAAATTGTGGCAATAATTAATAGCCTACCAGCCAAAAAAGTCCAGGACCAGACGGATTCACAGCAAATTCTACCAGAGTTACAAAGAGGAGATGGTACCATTCCTTCTGAAACTGTTCCAATCAATAGAAAAAGAGGGAATCCTTCCTAACTCATTTTATGAGGCCAGCATCATCCTGATACCAAAGCCTGGCAGAGACACAACAAAGAGAATTTTAGATCAATATCCCTGATAAACATCAATGTGAAAATCCTCAACCAAATACTGGCAAACTGAATCCAGCAGCACATCAAAAAGCTTATTCACCAGGCCGGGCACAGTGGCTCATGCTTGTAATCCCAGCACTTTGGGAGGCCGAGGCGGGCAGATCACGAGGTCAGGAGATCGAGACCATGGTGAAACCCTGTCTCTATTAAAAATACAAAAAAATTAGCCAGGCGTGGTGGTGGGCACCTGTAGTCCCAGCTACTCAGAGAGGCTGAGGCAGGAAAATGGCGTGAACCTGGGAGGCGGAGCTTGCAGTGAGCTGAGATTGCGCCACTGCACTCCAGCCTGGGCAACAAAGCGAGACTCCGTCTCAAAAAAAAAAAAAAGCTTATTCACCAAGATCAAGTCAGCTTCATTCTTGGGATCCAAGGCTGGTTCAACATACGCAAATCAATAAATGTAATCCATCACATAAACAGAACCAATGACAAAAACCACGTGATTATCTCAATAGATGCAGAAAAGGCCTTCAACAAAATTCAACAGCCTTCATGATAAAAACTCTCAATAAACTAGGTATTGATGGAACGTATCTCAAAATAATAAGAGCTATTTATGACAGACCTACAGCCAATATCATACTGTTTAGAAAACCCCATCGTCTCAGCCCAAAATCTCCTTAAGCTGATAAGCAACTTCAGCAAAGTCTCAGGATACAAAATCAATGTGCAAAAATCACAAGCATTCCTATATACCAATAACAGACAAACAGAGAGCAAAACATGAGTGAACGCCCATTCACAATTGCTTCAAAGAGAATAAAATACCTAGGAATCCAACTTACAAGAGATGTGAAGGACCTCTTCAAGGAGAACTATAAACCACTGCTCAAAAAAATAAAAGAGGACACAAACAAATGGAATAATCTTACATGCTCAGGGATAGGAAGAATTAATATCATGAAAATGGCCATACTGCCCAAGGTAATTTATAGATTCAATGCCATCCTTATCAAGCTACCAATGACTTTCTTCACAGAATTGGAAAAAACTACTTTAAAGTTCATATGGAACCAAAAAAGAGCCCCCATTGACAAGACAATCCTAAGCCAAAAGAACAAAGCTGGAGGCATCATGCTACCTGACTTCAAACTATACTACAATGCTACAGTAACCAAAACAGCATGGTATTGGTACCCAAACAGAGATATAGACCAATGGAACAGAACAAAGGCCTCAGAAATAACACCACACATCTACACCCATCTGATCTTTGACAAACCTGACACAAACAAGAAGTGGATAAAGGATTCCCTATTTAATAAATAGTGCTGGGAAAACTGGCTAGCCATATGTAGAAAGCTGAAACTGGATTCCTTCCTTACACCTTACACAAAAATTAATTCAAGATGGATTAAAGACTTAAATGTTAGACTTATAACTATAAAAACCCTAGAAGAAAACCTAGGCAATACCATTCAGGACATAGGCATGGACAAGGACTTTATGTCTAAAATACCAAAAGCAATGGCAACAAAAGCCAAAATAGACAAATGGAATCTAATTAAACTAACAAGCTTCTGCACAGCAAAAGAAACTACCATCAGAGTGAACAGGCAACCTACAGAATGGGAAAAAAGTTTTGCAATCTACCCATCTGACAAAGGGCTAATATCCATAATCTACAAAGAACTTAAAGAACTTTACAAGAAAAAAAAAAAGCAACCCCACCAAAAAGTGGGCATAGGATATGAACAGACACTTCTCAAAAGAAGACATTTATTCATCCAACAGACACAGGAAGAAATCCTCATCATCACTGGTCATCAGAGAAATGCAAATCAAAACCACAATGAGCTACGATCTTATGCTAGTTAAAATTGCGATCATTAAAAAGTCAGGAAACAACAGGTGCTGGAGAGGATGTGGAGAAATAGGAACACTTTTACACTGTTGGTGGGACTGTAAACTAGTTCAACCATTGTGGAAGACAGTGTGGTGATTCCTCAAGGATCTAGAACTAGAAATACCATTTGACCCAGCCATCCCATTACTGGATATATACCGAAAGGATTATAAATCATGCTACTATAAAGACACATGCACACTTATGTTTATTGTGGCACTATTCACAATAGCAAAGACTTGGAACCAACCCAAACATCCATCAATGATAGACTGGATTAAGAAAATGTGGCACATATACACCCTGGAATACTACACAGCCATAAAAAAGGATGAGTTCATGTCTTTGCAGGTACATGGATGAAGTTGGAAACCATCATTCTCAGCAAACTATCACAAGGACAGAAAACCAAACACTGCATGTTCTCACTCATAGACGGGAATTGAACAATGAGAACACTTGGACACAGGGAAGGGAAGATCACACACTGGGGCCTGTCAGGGCATGGGGGGCTGGGGAAGGGATAACATTAGGAGAAATACCTAATGTAAATGATGAGTTGATGGGTGCAGCAAACCAACATGGCACATGTATACATATGCAACAAACCTGCACAGTGTGCACATGTACCCTAGAACTTAAAGTATGATGAAAAATTTGAGATTTGGTATCAGTGTACAAGAGACATACAAATAAATTCTCATTTTAAAGAGCTATTCTTCCTATGTCAATATAGGTTGTTCTTTGTGGGGTAGACTTTTAAACATTTTTATATTCAAATTCTTTTCCTTTCATCTTTTCCATTCATTTAGCTAATTTAAACATTACTGACTGTAATTGGGACTAATTAAAAGTAAATATCCGAATGTTTAGTCTAAATATGTCTATGAATGTTGTAGATTAAAATCACAGTTAATTTATGCAGTCATCTATAATCTATCATAAAATCACATTTTGAAAACTCCTACAGTCATTATTTGGAGTTATAACGTTTTCCTTAATAAAAATTTGAAGGTATTATAAATATAATTTAACTATAGCAAAAGATTCTGTTCACATATTGAATACATTATAAAAACCTTAAAGAATAAATTTAAAATTCTTCCTCTTCCTAGTTAAATAAAATACCATGCTTCAATACTCAAAAATGAATGTTCACAGGGCCAGTAACTCAACATGACTCTTTATCTGTACCTGGCTGCACCCCACATTTGCCTCCTCTAAACCATGTTTAGTGTCGACTAAATTGAAAACAACAAGTCATAGAGGTAGAGATTAAATTCAATATCTCAGAATTCAGGTTGGAAGATGAAATTTCAAGTTACCTAAATGCAAATAGTTCTGGAATTTCATAAGTATCCAGTTAAGGCAAACTTTTATATTGTATAAGACCATAGTAACCGTAGAGGGAAAAATGTAAACTGTTACTGAGAAGAAATAACCTTCCATATATACACCAAATATGAAGCACTACACATAAAAATTGAAGAAGGGGCATTTCGGTGGTTTTCCTAAAAGCACAGTGATTACAATGTTAATTTGCCAAATAAGAGAAAAAATAGGATTAGATAATAAAAACAGTATGCTCCTTAATAAAGACTGTGATAATGCACAAATAACCTGAGTGAAAAAGTAAGCCCTGGTCGATAGACAATTTAAAAGAGCATAGCATAGTCTTAAGAAAGTTAAATTTGGAGCTTGCACTGATTCATACCAAATTTTCTTTCAAGTGTCAGACTACAGTTACTACATGAATAACTGTTGAAAATAATTGTAGATTTTAGTGATGATATAGATTTTAAATGAGCCTGTTGCTCTGGATATAACAAATGTAGCAAAATTGATTTAGTGACTGAATGACAGTAATGCTTCTCTATCACAGTGCTGTTTGTTGATTCAAATTAGAGAAAATGTATTTAGAGTGCTTCCAGTGGTTAGCATTTATTTAAAGATTATGACTTTAATCTACAAATGAAAGATGAGTGATACTGAAACAGACTTAAAATACACCTACATGTTGTATTTCTTCAAGAAATAAAGTCCAAATGTAATTTTATGCATAGTTGACTATTAATAAACTTGTAAATAATTTTCTACATTTTAACATCTATATTTGTCAAGATAAGATAAATTATGATTCAGCAACAAATAAGCCTCCATCTGTCAGCGATTTCATACAACAGGGTTTATGCTGACTTATTTAAAGTTCAATGGGGTAGGCTGGGCGCTGTGGCTCACGCTTGTAAATCCCAGCACTTTGGGAGGCCAAGGCAGGCAGATCACGAGGTCAGGAGATCGAGACCATCCTGGCTAACATGGTGAAACCCCGTCTCTACTAAAAGTACAAAAAAATTAGCCAGGCATTGAGGCGGGCACCTGTAGTCCCAGCTACTCGGGAGGCTGAGGCAGGAGAATGGCATGAACCCGGGACACAGAGCTTGCAGTGAGCAGGGATCGCGCCACTGCACTCCAGCCTGGGTGACAGAGCAAGACTCTGTCACAAAACAAAACAAAGCAAACGTCCAATGGGACATCCAGGCTATTTTCTTTCATTCAGTGATTCAGGCAACTGGGCTGGGAGGTGTGCAGAGTATATGGATATTTTGTGAGTCCTAAATATCTCTAGAACATAATCATATTTTGAAAGCCCACGTTTCAAAGAGAATTTTTTTTGATTGCTAATCTGGAAGCTTAAGTATAGATGCATTGATTTATGTATCTTGTCAGTGAGTGTTATTGAGTGTTGACTGTGTTTTGGACACTGGCAAGGCACATAAAATGCTGAGCAAAATGCACATTTTACTTGTTCTAAGAAAGCTTACTGTATAGGGTATGCTTTTGGGGGAGAGAATATAAGCAAACAATCAAAGAATCCCACAAAAATATAATTTCAAATGTGATAAATCTTATTTAGTAGCAATGAGGATCTGTGTAAACATGCAGTGGTGCTTCTATTCTGACATGTAAAAAACAACTATGAAAATGTGCATTTATGTAAAAGCTCAAGAATGAGTGGGAGATGTGTGTTACCATGAAGGACCAGAAAGTTTTGAGAAAAGTGTGAGTAGAACCCTTTAAAGGTTAACTGAATAAATCTCAGCTAATTAAGTGCATTGTAGTCCATCTGAAAGATGGTATATTTGAAAAGCAATAGACAGTATTCCAATTTTATGTGTGTGTGTGTATATATATATATATATATATGCACATATATGTGTGTTTGGTTTTGATCACTCTGCCTCCAGTGAAATTAATTGTGCTTAAAGTTAAGAGGCAAGTGTTGAGTTCAGGCAAGAAACTGACAGTAGATTGGATGAGGCTGTTGGCAGTAGGAAATGGAGTTTTGGTTTCAGTCGAAAAGAGGAAAATATCAAAGAAAAAAACAGAAAGGCTACATCTAGTTGTAGATATTTCATTTGTCATCATCTATTTTAGTAGGATACCTGGCAATAAAAGGATGCATGGCGTTACTAAGAAACAGGAAAGTATGTATGTATGTGGAGGGGGCAATATATAATCTGAAATTAATTCTTTCCATTCCTGACAATAGGACAATTAAAGTAGTTAATACCTCTCAACTTTGTTTTTTTTAAGCATCTGTGACCCACTAGCATAGGCAGCTTTGTCGCTTCATTTGGTAATTTCTCTGGTTTTCTGCTAAAGTAATTATCAATTTAAGTTTACATTTTCTGCATTTTTTGTCTGTGCTAATGTAGAAGACTGCAGAAATGGCCTCCATCTTCACTCACCCACTAACAAGCTCCAGTATCCATATCCTTTGCAATGAGTCTTTATAGCTGTTCACATCAAATGATGCATTCTCTTTCTTACCAGTTGAATCCATTGTGGGCTTTTAACTTGTTTTACATAATAGACAATTAGGAAATTATGTACCAGTTCTGAGACTCCTGATTAGAAGGCATTGCATGATTCCATTCTCTCTCTCTTGGAGTTGGAAATATAGAAATATTCTTAGATATTGACTTAGAGCCAACAGCATTGTGGTCAGACAGCTGTGTGGGCAGAACTAAATACTATGTGAGTTAGGGCCCCAAGAGTAAGTAAGGAGAGAAACAATGCGAAACATGTTCCTAGGTTAAGGTCATACCAGCCTACTAATATGTAACATTTAGATGGGAGTAATATTGTCCTGAAAAACATTAATACCAATTAATTTGATTAAATACAGAGTATTAGAACTAAAAATTACTAATTTTTTGGTGTATATACTATATGTTCCCAAAATAGTGCTTGTATTAAATACAAACATATTTTTTTGTTTAGATTTGTTTTATTTTCAAAAATATGGGTTTATATTTAAAGATTTTAATGTAAGTTTTTCCACTTAAAATACACCAGAGACACACTCTCAATCAACACATATTAGATATAAATTTAATCTATCATCTTTTAATAGTTTTTAGTTTTATAAAAATGAATTTAATGTATAACCAACCATTTTTTAACTTGAATATCAATATTGTTACTAGATTTTTTCCTATTAATTGTAGGTCATGCCTATATCTCTCAATTGTTGGTATGTTTATATTAGTAAAATATTTCACGGAAGAAAAATCCTGGTTCCCAAAGCACATATATTTTAAATTTTAATAAATACTACCCGATTACTTTCTAAAATGTTATAATTTACATTCTTGCCATCAGTGTGTAAGAATATCTACTCCTATATACCTTTCAGTGCAAAGATGACAAGTTATATTTCATTGCGGGCTTAATTTGCATTTTCCTGACTTCTAGTAATGCTAAATGTCTTACAATACGTTTATTGCCTTTTGCATTTTCTATCCTGTAAATTATTTGTTCATATCATTTACCTTTTTTCTATTAAGTTTTTTTACTTATAAATTTATAGGAGCTATTTGCATTAAGTTAAAAAGGTATTTTGTATTGCTCAGTCATATACATTATGATATTTTCTTCCTGTGCTCTATCATTTGTATTTTGAAATTATGTACAGTGTTTTTTGTTTGTTAACCACATGAACACTTACATTTTAATTTGTTTATTTTATTTTATTTCTTCATATATATTTGGTTATATGTCCTCTTTACCAGGAAAAGTAATCTAGTGTTCATTAATTTTTACTATGTATTAGTCTATTTTCACACTGCTATAAAGAACTACCTGAGACTGGGTAATTTATAAATAAAAGAGGCTTAATTGACTTACAGTTTTGCATGGCTGGGGAAGCCTCAGCAAACTTACAGTCATGGAGGAAGGCAAAGGAGAAGCGAGTACCTTCTTCGCAAGGTGTCAGGAGAGAAAGAGTGAAGGGGGACCTGCCACACACTTTTAAACCATCAGATCTTCTGAGAACTCACTCACTATGAGGAGAACAGCATGGGGGAAACTGCCCCTCCCCCCAAGATCCGATCACCTCCCACCAGATTCCTATCCTGACACCTGGGGATTACAATTTGACATGAGATTTGGGTGGGGACACAGAGCCAAAACATATCAGATTGTTTATATTTCTGCCACAAACTAGATAGACTAAGAGATATTAACCCTTTTCCATCTCAAGATGGTGGCTAAATCTTTACATTTTCTTGCTTCTTATGCTGCAAATGAGTTTTGCGTTATAGTACCAAGAGAAGAAATTGCATAGAAATAAAACTCATTTAGATTTTGCTGTGGACCAGTCTAAAGGAAAATGTCATAGGATAATATTATGTCAATAAGACACCATCTTATTAGACTATTAGAGATTTTCCTCTGAGTGTCGAAGAAGTAAGCTGCAATGTTTTGAGAGGGCCACAAGAATAGGACATGAGGGCAGCCTCTAGGAATTGATGATGACTTCAGTTGACAGCAAGAAAATAGGGACCTCAGTTATTTAGCCTCAATCAACTGAATTCTGTCAACAACCCAAATGTACTCAGAAGAAAAACCCAAACTGCAGATGAAAATTCAGCTTAGCCAACATTATCCTAGTGAGA
This sequence comes from Hylobates moloch, assembly GCF_009828535.3. NCBI lineage: Eukaryota > Metazoa > Chordata > Mammalia > Primates > Hylobatidae > Hylobates > Hylobates moloch. The sequence goes on along the minus strand of NW_026654006.1, from coordinate 919 downwards.
CCTTGTGCAGAGGACCAGTTTAGCCATACCTGAACCCTTGATGCTGGAAAGTGAGATAAGAAATTTGTAAATTTGTGCTAAATTGTTACATAGTAAGATAAACTAATGTATAGATTCTCACTTTTTAAGACCCTAGGAAAGGAGAGGTTCTTTTCCTCCAATTACTGACTTTAAATTTTCTACCACTTTGAGGAGGATTACCAACAAATTATTTGATTTATAGAAATAAGGAAAGTTAGCATTTCTTAAATCTGAATATTTATAATACCTGTTCTCATCTTAAAGACAATAAAATATTTTTATCTTTTAAAATTTTTATAGATTTACAATAAAATTATTATAAAGTGCAAAGTATCTGCTTTATTCAAAATTCTAAATCCATACCTAGCAGCAAATAATTGAGCTTCTCAGTACTCTAGTTCCTTTATTGATAAAAGAAAACTGGTTGGAAGAATAACTGACTGACTCGTAACAATGCTTACAACAGTGCCAGGTATAATATGAACATTCAATAATTATTAGCTATAATGGCAATATTCTTATTGTTATTATCTTGTTAAGATATCTAATCTATATTGAACTTGTTTGGAATACTTTACAAAGTATGGATATAACAGATATAAATTGTTGTCTTACAGATGAATAATCTGCTGACCCATTTAAATTTCCTGTGTATTTAAGTTCTTGCTTTAACTGTATTGCTACCTTTTTCGTTTGTATCTTAATTGGACCTAGTTCTAGACTCTCTTCCACATATCTATTTGCCTACCTCTCCACACACACTATGCAGATTTTTAATTTGTTGACTTATACTAACTCTTAATTTCGAGTATGAAAAATTTGAACTTGCTATTTCACTTTTTCTTTTCTTTTCTTTTCTTTTCTTTTTTTTTTTTTTTTTTTTTTTTTTTTTTTTTTT
>NW_026654005.1:7867-10144 GCF_009828535.3 Hylobates moloch | reverse complement strand
CACTCTATTCCTCTCCACTCCACTCCACTCGACTCCACTCCACTCCATTCCATTCCATTCCATTCAACTCCATTCCACTTTACTCCACTCAACTTCACTGCACTCCATTCCATTCCAATCTTTTCCACTCCACTCCACTGCACTCCATGCAACTGTACTCCAATCCCTTCCACTCTAGTTCATTACACACCACTCCACTCCACAACTCTCCATTCCATTCCATCCCATTCCATTCAACTCTATTCCGCCCGCTCCACTCCCGTCCACTCCAAAACATTCCATTCCAGTCCATTCCATTCCACTCTTTTCCACTCCATTCCTTTCTTTTGACAGGATCTCACTCTGTCACCCAGGCTGCAGTTCAGTGGTAAAATCCCAGTTAACATTCCATTTGAGCATTCAATTCCCTTTCATTCAATTCCCTTCCATTCCATTCCATTCCATTCCATTCCCTTCCATTCCATTCCATTCCATTCCCTTCCATTCCACTCCACTCCACTCCACTCCATTCCAGTCCTCTCCACTCCACTCTATTCGATTCCATCCCATTCCAATCCATTCCAATCATCTGCACTCCAGTCCACTCTAATCCACTTCAGTCCACACCACTCCACTCCACTCATCTCCTCTCCATTCCATTCCATCCCAGTCCATTCTGCTCCATTCCACTCCGCTCCAACCCTCTCCACCCCAATCCGCTCCTCTCTATGCCACTCCACTCCATTCCACTGCGTTCCATTCCATTCCACTTCTTTCCTTTCCATTCCTGTCTTTCAACAAGTTCTCACTCTTTCACCCAGAATGGAGTGCAGTGGCACAACTCAGCTCACATTTCTTTTCACCATTCCATTCCATTCCATTCCATTCCATTCCATTCCATTCCACTCCATTCCATTCCATTCCAATCTATTCCATTCATTTCCATTCCATTTGATTCCACTACACTCTACTTCATTCCACTCTACTACATTCCATTCCATTCCACTCCATTCTGTCCCATTCCATTCCACTCCATTCTGTTCCATTCCATTCCATTCCATTCCATTCCATTCCATTCCGTTCCGTTCCATTCCATTACATTCCATTGCATTCCAATGCATTCCATTCCATTGCATTATATTACATCACATCACATCACATCACATCACATCACATCACATCACATCACATCACATCACATCACATCACATCACATCATCACATCACATCACATCATCACATTACATTACATTACACTCCATTCCATTACACTTCCTTCTTTGAATAGTATCTCACTTGCTCACGCAGGCTGGATTGCAGTGGCACAATGTCAACTCACATTGCAATTCACCATTCCATTCCACTCCACTCCACTCCAATGCATTATATTCCATTCCACTCCACTCCACTCCACTCCCTTCCATCCATTCCATTCCATTCCTTTCCTTTCCATTCCTTCCCATTCCATTCCACTCCACCACAATCCACTCCACTCCACTCACATCCACTCTACGCTACTCCATTTTTCCTTTCCATTCCATTCCAATTTATGACATTCCTTTCCTTTCTTTTGATAGGTTCTCACTCTGTCACTCATGCTGGGGTGTATGGCACATTCTTAGCTCACATTTAATTTCACTGTTCCATTCCATTCCATTCCACTCCACTCCACTCCATTCCTTTCCATTCCATCTTATTCCATTCCACTCCATTCTCCTCCACTCCATTCCTTTCCATTACATCTCATTCCATTCCACTCCATTGTCCTCCACTCCACTCCATTCCAGTAGACTCCATTCCACTCCATTCAACTCCACTGCCCTCCACTCCTTTGCATTCCATCCCATTTGATTCCTATGCAGTTGACTTCACTCCACTCCAATCCACTTCACTCCTCTTCACTCCATTCCATTCTGTCCCATCCCATCCCAGTCCTTTCCACTCCATTTCATTGCATTCCATTCCACTCCATTCCACTCCAATCCACTCCACTCCACTCCAGTATAATCCACCCCTTTCTATTCAACTCCAGTCCATTTCATTCCATCCCATTCCATTCCACCCCACTCCACTCCCCTCCACCCCACTGAACTCCATTCCACTCCAATCCGTTCCATTCCATTGCATTCCACTCCAATCCATTCCATTCCTTTCTTCTGACAGGATCTCAATCTGTCACCCAAGCTGGAGTGCAGTTGCATAATCTCAGCTCACATTACATTTCACCAATACAATCGATTCCATTCCATTCCATTCCATTCCATTCCATTCCATTCCATTCCATTCCATTCCATTCCA
>NW_026654005.1:6856-7857 GCF_009828535.3 Hylobates moloch | reverse complement strand
CATTCCATTCCATTCCATTCCATTCCATTCCATTCCATTCCATTCCACTCAACTTCACTTCTCTCCTTTTTTTTTTTATTCTTTTTCTGTAACACTGGATTTGATTCTTTAATAATTTTTTTTTATTTATTTGTTTATTTATTTATTTATTTTTTTATTATACTTTAGGTTTTAGGGTACATGTGCACAATGTGCAGGTTTGTTACATATGTATCCCTGTGCCATGTTGATTTCCTGCACCCATTAGCTCGTCATTTAGCATTAGGTATATCTCCTAATGCTGTCCCCGCCCCCCCCACCCCCCACCCCACAACAGTACCCGGAATGTGATGTTCCCCTTCCTGTGTCCATGAGTTCTCATTGTTCAATTCCCACCTATGAGTGAGAACATGCGGTGTTTGGTTTTTTGTCCTTGCGATAGTTTACTGAGAATGATGTTTTCCAGTTTCATCCATGTCCCTACAAAGGACACGAACTCATCATTTTTTATGGCTGCATAGTATTCCATGGTGTATATGTGCCACATTTTCTTAATCCAGTCTATTGTTGTTGGACATTTGGGTTGGTTCCACAGTGAGATACCATCTCACGCCAGTTAGAATGGCCATCATTAAAAAATCAGGAAACAACAGGTGCTGGAGAGGATGTGGAGAAATAGGAACACTTTTACACTGTTGGTGGGACTGTAAACTAGTTCAACCATTGTGGAAGTCAGTGTGGCGATTCCTCAGGGATCTAGAACTAGAAATACCATTTGACCCAGCCATCCCATTACTGGGTATATACCCAAAGGAGTATAAATCATGCTGCTATAAAGACACATGCACACGTATGTTTATTGCGGCACTATTCACAATAGCAAAGATTTGGAACCAACCCACTTCTCTCCTTTACATTCCAATGCACTGCACTCCACTCCACTCCACTCCACTCCAATCGACTTTACTCCATTCAATTCCATTCCATTCCATTCCATTCCATTCCATTCCATTCCATTCCAT
>NW_026654005.1:5171-6846 GCF_009828535.3 Hylobates moloch | reverse complement strand
ATTCCATTCCATTCCATTCCATTCCATTCCATTCCATTCCATTCCATTCCATTCCATCCTTTCGAAAGGATCTCATTCTGCTAACCAGGATGGAGTGCAGTGGCACTATCTCAGTTCACATTTTACTCCACCATTCCATTCCATTCCATTTCTTTCTACTCCAGTCCACTCCATTCCACTACACTCGATTCCATTCTAGTCTATTTCTTTCCACTCCATTTCACTCCATTCCATTCCACTTCAGTCCACTCCACTCCAATCAAACCAATTCCATTCCATTCCATCCCTTTCAATTCCACTCCATTCCACTCCACTCCACTGAACTCCACTCAATTCAATTCTGTTCCATTCCATTCTACTCCATTCCATTCCATTTCTTTCTTTTGAAGGTATCTCACTCTTTCTCCTAGGCTGGAGTGCAGTGGCACAATCTCAGCTCAAATTTCATTTCACCATTCCATTACATCCCTTCAACTCCTCACCACTACAGTATTATCCACTTCACTCCACTCCATTCCATTTCATTCCACTCCATTTGACTGCACTCCATTCTACTTCATTCCATTCCATTCCATAATATTCCATCCCTATCCATTCCACTGAATTCCACTCCACTCCTCTCCACTCTACTCTACTCCATTCCATTCCATTTCATCACATTAAATTACACTCCATTCCACTCCAATCCACTCACTACACTCCATTGCTTTCCAGCCCATTCCATTCCACCCCATTCCACTCCACTCCTCTCCACTCCACTACACTCCACTCCATTCCTTTCCATTCCATTCCTCTCCACTGTATTCCATTTCTTTCTTTCCAGAGGTTCTCACTCTGTCACCCAGGCTGAAGTGCAGTTGGTCAATTTCAGCTCACATTTCATTTCACCATTCCATTCCATGCCATTCCATTCCATTCCACTCCTCTAAACGCCCATCCAGTCCTGTCCACTCCATTCCAGTGCACTCCACTCCATTCCACTCCTCTCCATTCCACTACACTCCATTCTATTTTATCCCATTCCACTCTCCTCCATTCCTCTCCTCTCCGATCCTCTCCACTCCATTCCATCCCATTCCATTCCACTCCACACCACTCCACTCCAATCCACTCCATTTCCGTCCATTCTGACCCATTCCATTCCACTACATTCCACTTTGCTCCACTCCACTCCTCTCTCCTCCTCTCCACTACATTCAATTCCATTCCATTAAATTACTTTACATTGCATTCCTTTCCTTTGACACAATCTCACTCTGTCACCCAGGCTGGAGTGCATTGGCACAATCTCAGCTCACAATTCATTTCACCATTCCATTATATTCCCTTCCACTACTCTCCACTCCATTCCGATCCTCTCCACTCCACTCCATTCCTTTCCAATCCATTCCACCAATCCATTCCACTCCCCTCCACTTCATTCCTCTCCATTCCATCACATTCCATGCCTCTGCTTTGCACTCCACACCACTCCACTCCACTCAACTCCAGTGCTTTCCATTCCATTCGGTTCCACTCCATGCCATCACATTTCTCTCTTTCCACAGGATTTCACTCTGTCACCCATGCTGGAGTGCACTGGTACAATCTCAGCACACATTTAATTTCACCATTCCGTTCCATTCCAATCCATTCCATTCCATTCCATTCCATTCCATTCCATTCCATTCCATTC
>NW_026654005.1:2645-5161 GCF_009828535.3 Hylobates moloch | reverse complement strand
TCCATTCCATTCCATTCCATTCCATTCCATTCCATTCCATTCCATTCCATTCCATTCCATTCCATTCTATTCCAGTGAACTTCACTCCACTCCAATCTAGTCCACTGCACTCCATTCCACTCCACTCCAGTCCAGTCCTCTATACTCCATTCCACTCCTCTATACTCCATTCCACTCCTCTCCATTACATTCTATTCCATTCCACTACACTCCATTACACTCGACTCCACTCCACTCCACTCCATTCCATCCCATTCTATTGCAATACATTCCACTTTACTCCAATCCACTCCACTCCACTCCATTACATTCCATCCCATTCCATTCTACTCCTTTCCACTCAAATCCACTCCATCCCAATCCTCTCCTTTTCTTTCCATTCCAACCTATTCCATTCCACTACATTCCACTTCACTCCACTCCTCTCCACTGCAATCTCCTCCACTCCACTCAACTCCATTTATTTCCATTCTATTCCATTCCATTCCTTTCCTTCGACAAGATCTCACTCTGTCACCCAGGCTGGAGTGCAGTGGCACAATCTCAGCTCACATTTCATTTCAGAATTCCATTCCATTCCACTTCATTTCATTCCATTCCATTCCACTCAACTATACTCAATTCCACTCCATTCCACTCCACTTCACTGCACTCCATTCTATCCCATTCCATTCTACTCCACTCCACTCTATTCCACTCCACTGCACTCCAATCAATTCCATTCCATTCCATTCCACTCCTTCCCACTCCAATCCATCCCACTCCACTCCACTAAATCCCATTACATCCCATTCCATTCCACTCCATTCCACTCCTCTCCACTCCACTTCACTCCTCTCCACTCCATTCCATTCCAGTCCATCCCATTACGTCCCACAACAATCAACTCCACTCCCCTCCACTCCACGCCACTACATTCATTTCAATTACATTATGTTCCAGTCCATCCCATGCCATTTCCCTCTACTACACTATGTTCCACTCCACTCCACTCCTTTCCATCTCATTCCAATCCCCTCCATTTCACTCCACTGTAGTCCAGTCCACTCCAGTCCATTCATTTCCATTCCATTCAATTAGATTATATTCTTCTCCATTCCAACCCATTCCACTGCATTCCACTCCATTCCACTCCTCTCCATTCCATTCACATCAATTCCACTACATTCCATTCCATTCCTTCCTATCGACAGCATCTCACTCTATCACCCAGGCTGGAGTGCAGTTGCAGAATCTCTGCTCATATTTCAGTTCACGATTCCATTCCATTCCGTTAAATTCCATTTCACTCCACTCAACTCCACTCCACTCCACTCCACAGAACTGCAACGCAATCCTCTCCATTCCATTCCATTCCACTCCATTCCACTCCACTCCACTCTGTTCCACTCCACTCCATCCCACTCCATTCCATTCCATCCCATTCTTCTCCACTCCACTCCACTCCACTACATTCCATCCCATTAAATTCCACTCCATTCCATTCCGTTCCATAACACTCCACTCCACTCTACTCAATCCCATTTAGTCGCAGCCTTCCCACCCCATTCTGCTCCACTCTACTCCACTTCACTCCACTCCACTCTATTCCTTTCCAATGCATTGCATTCCATTGCACTCCATTCCACTCCAGTCCACTCCACTCCACTCCCTTCCATTCCACCCTATTCCATTCCACTCAATTCCACACCACTCCACTCCCTTCCATTCCACCCTATTCCATTCCACTCAATTCCACACCACTCCACTCCACTCCTTTCCCTTCCATTCCATATTCTATTGCACTCCACTCCACTCCACGCAACTCCACTACATACACTCCTTTTCAGTCCACTCCATTCCACTCAATTCCACTCCACAACCCTTCATTCCATTCCATCCCTTTGCATTCCTGTCCAATCCATTCCACTCAACTCCACTGTAATCCACTCCACTCCAATACATTCTATTCCATCCCATTCCATTTGAATCCATTGCATTCTACTCCACTCTACTACACTCTGTTCCACTCTGCTCCACACCAGTCCACTCCATTCTTTTCTATTCCATCCCATTCCACTACATTCCAATCTGCACCACTCTATACCATTCCATCCCATTCCATTCAAATCCTTTCCACTCAACTCCATTCCACTCCGCTGCAGTCCATTCCATTCCACTACACTCCATTCCATTCCAATATACATGATTCCAGTCCACTGCACTCCACTCTAGTCCATTCCAACTCAGTCCACTCCATTCCACTCTACTGCATTCCACTCCAGTAAATTCCACTCCACTCCACTCCATTCCACTCCTCTCCACTCCACTCCTTACCACTCCATTCCACTCCATTCTACTCCACTCCACCCCTCTCCACTCCAATCCATTCCACTCCACTACACTCAACTCAAATCCACACCACTCCGCTCCATTCATCTCTCCTCCATTCAACTCCACTCCACTTCACTCCATTCCACTCTAATTCAATCCATTCCATTCCATTCCATTCCATTCCATTCCATTCCATTCCATTC
>NW_026654005.1:0-2635 GCF_009828535.3 Hylobates moloch | reverse complement strand
TTCCATTCCATTCCATTCCATTCCATTCCATTCCATTCCATTCCATTACACTCCATTCTACTCCACGTCTCTCCACTCCACTGAACTCCGTTAAAATCCACTTCAATCCACTCCCCTCCTTTCCAATCCAGTCCATTCCACTCCACACTACTCCATTACATTCCCTTTCATTCCATTCCACGCCAATCCACTTCACTCCACTCCACTCCCTCCATTCCATTCCATCCCATTGCATTTGACTCCATTCTACTCCACTCCACTCTACTCCACTCCACTCCAATCCTCTCTGTTCCATTCCATTCCACTCCTTTCCATTCGATTCCATTCCACTCCGTTCCATTCCATTCCTTTTTTCAACAGGATCTCACTGTGTCACACAGGCTGGAGTGCAGTGGCACAATCCGAGCTCACATTTCATTTCACCTTTCCATTGCATTCCATTTAATTCCTTTCAACTACATTCCATTCCATTCTATTCCATTCCACTCCACTCCACTTCACTCAATTCCATTACATACCATTCCACTTCTTTCCACTCCAAACCAGTCTGCTCCACTCCCCTCCACTCCACTCCATACCATTCCATTGCATTACTTTCGATTCTACTGCACTCCACCCCACTCCACTCCTCTCCGTTCCAATCCATTCCATTCCATTTCATTCCTTTCTTTCAACAGGATCACACTCTGTCACCCAGGCTGTAGTTCAGTGGGATAATCTCAGCTCAAATTTCGTTGCACCATTCCATTCAATTTCATTCCACTCCATTCCATTCCACTCCATGGCAATCCACTCCACTCCACTCCATGCCATTCTATTCCATTCCATTCCATTCCACCCCATTTCACTCCATTCCGGTTCTCTCTACTCCACTCCATCCAGTTCTATCCCATTGTATTCCACTCCATTCCTCTTCACTCCCCTCCTCTCCACCACAATCCATTCCACTCCGCTCCATTCCAATCCACACCATTCCACTCCACTCCACTCCCTGCCATTCCAATCAAATCCATTCCACTTAATTCTACTCCACTCCTCTCCTCTCCATTCCCTTCCATTTCATATTATATTCCATTCCACTCCACTCTGCTCCACGCAACTCCACTCCACTCCATTTCACTCCACTGCACACCACTCCATTCTACACCACTCCAGTCCTTTCCATCCCATTCCATTCCTCTCCAATCCAGTTCACTGCACTCCAGTGCAATCCACTCCATTCCAGTACATTCCATTCCGTCCCATTCCATTCAACTCCATTCCACTCCATTTGACTCCACTCCACTACAATCAACTCCACTCAGCTCCACTTCACTCCATTCCATTCCATTCCTCTCCATTCCATTCCAATCCATTAAATTCCACTAAATATCATTATATTCCTTTCTTTGGAAAGATCTCACTCTGAGATCCTTTCCATTCCATTACACTCCTTTCCACTGCACTCTACTCCACTCTACTCTAGTCCACTCCACCCCATTCTATTCACTTCCTTTCTTTCGAGAGTATCTCACTCTGACACCAAGTCTGGAATACAGTGCTAAAAGGTCAGCTCACATTTCATTTCCCCATTCCATTCCATTCCATTCCAATCCACTCCACTCAATTTCATTCCATTCCACTCCATTCCACTCCACTCCACTCCGCTCCAATACAGTCTACTCCATTCCATTCCATTGCATCCCACTCCATTCCACTCTACTCCATTCCATTCCAACTCATTCCACTCCATTCAATTCAATTCCTTTCATTCCATAGGATCTCACTGTGTCACCAAGCCTGGAGTGCAGTGGCACAATCTCATCTTACTTTTGAATTTACCATTCCATTCCATTCCTTTCCAATCGATTCATTGGCACTCCACTGCCCTCCAATTCACTTTGCACCACTCCATTCACTGCACTCCACTCTACTTCATTTCATTGTATTCAACTCCAGTACACTCCACTCCACCCCACTCCACTCCTTTCCGTTCTATTCCATTCCACTCCATTCTGTTACGTTACACTCTTTCGACAGTATCTCAGTCTGTCTCCCAGGTTGTGGTGCAATGGCGCAATCTCTGCTCACATTACAGTTCACGATTCCATTCCATTCCATTCCATTAAGTTCCATTTCATTCCACTCAACTCCACTCCACTCCACTGAACTGCAACGCAATCTACTCCATTCCATTCCATTCCACTCCATTCTACACCACTCCACTCTGTTCCGCTCCATTCCATTCCATTCCATCCCATTCTATTCCACTCCACTCCATTCCACTACACTACACTCCTTCCCATTAAATTCGACTCCATTCCATTCCGTTCCTTACCACTCCACTCTACTCTATCCCATTTAGTCGCATTCCTTCCCACTCCATTCCACTCCACTCCACTTCCCTTCTCTCCACTCCACTCTATTCCTTTCCAATGCATTCAATTACATTGCACTCCATTCCACTGCAGTCCACTCCACTCCACTACATTCTACTCCCCTCCAATCCACTCTATTCTATTCCATTCCTTTCTTTCGACAGTATCTCACTCTGTCACACAGGCTGGAGTGCAGTGGCACAACCTCAGCTCACATTTCATTTCACAATCCCATTCCATTCCATTCCATTCCATTCCATTCCATTCCATTCCATTCC
>NW_026654004.1:0-10145 GCF_009828535.3 Hylobates moloch | reverse complement strand
TTTTTTTTTTTTTTTTTGTATTTTTAGTTGAGATGGGGTTTCACCGTGTTAGCCAGGATGGTCTCAATCTCCTGACCTCGTGATCCGCCCCTCTCGGCCTCCCAAAGTGCTGGAATTACAGGCATGAGCTACCACACCTGGCCTCAAGTGTGTTTCTTGTAGGTAGCAGGTCATTTCGTCTTATTTTTTCATCTATTCAGCCATTCTATGTCTTTTTATTTTAATAGTTTAGTTCATTTACATTTAATGTTATTATTGATATTTTATTCTACTGCGGCCAAGATGGCACTCAAACCACAATACAAAGTCCTTCCCACTCTTCTTTCCCCTTTCCACAGGTAGAGGAACCTCTCTCAGTGGCCACCACTACCACTGGCCCATGGGGAGTTCTGCTAGGCTGCTGCTCATGTTCTGTTAAAGCCCAAGGGCTCTTCAATCAGCTTGTGGTGAATGCTGCCAGGCCTGGAACTCACCCTGAATTCTGGCTTGGGGCAAGGCCAGAAATGCTGCCCAAGAGCTGAGGCCTAGATTCCTGAACTCCAAGAGACTGCTTGTTGCTTACCTCACTGTGTCTGAGTGGGTTCCTAAGGTGCCAAATTCCCCTTTATTTTTCCCTCTGCCTTTCTCAAACGGGAGTCTCTCCATGTAGCCACCACAGCTGGTTTTGTGCTAAGTCTTACCTGACGCCAGCACATCTCAGTCTCTCCCAAGGCCCACAGCATACTACCTGGGTATTGCTGCTGGTTATTCAGGGCCCAAGGGCTCTTTCGTCAGCTGGTGATGACTCCTGGCAGAACTGGGTCCTTCCCTTCAAGGCAGTGGGTTCCCTTTTTCCCCAGGGTATGTCTAGTAATGTCATCCAGGAGCTAGGGCCTGGAATGGGGGTCTCACAACTCTGGCCAGTGCCCCATCCTACTGCGGCTGAGCTGGTATCCAAGAGGTAAGACAAAGTCCTCCTCAGTCTTCCCTGTCCTGTCCTCAAGTGAAAGGAAAGGGTCTCTTTCTCATTGCTGCGAGCTGCGCTGCCTGGGGTTGGGGGAGGAGTGGTGCAAGCACTCCCTTAGCCACCCCTGCTGGTGTCTCCCTAAGTCACATGCCCCCATAGTACACTGGCTCTAAGCTTAGCACAGCACTAGGAGTTGCCCAGAAATTGCAATCCTTGTGCCCTAGACTGCCTTTCAAGTTTACCTAGAACCCCAGAGTACTTTGGCCTGCGATTGGTGAGGTTACTGAGAAACTTAAGTTCCAGCTGCTGGCATGAGCGATTCCCATCTGGCTAGGGCTGATCCAAATGCTCCCTCCATGCTTGGGTGCTTGTTGAGTGCAGCACAGCTTTGTTCCCCTCTGTGGCAGGGCAGCACTAAGTTCAATGTAAAGTCCCCCAGTCCCTGTGCTCTCCCTCCCCCAAGTGTACAGGCTTTCTCTCCTTGCACCGCTGGCTACTGTGGGTAGCTGGCTAATTTTTGTATTTTTAGTAGAGACGGTGTTTCACCATATTGTTTAGGCTGGTATCAAACTCCTGACCTCGTGATCTGCCTGCCTGGGCCTCCCAAAGTGTTGAGATTACAGGCGTGAGCCACCGTGCCTGGCCACAAGTGAATTTCTAAATGCATTTAATAATTGATTTCTAGACAAAACAGTTAAAAAGTATTAGAGTATCTCTAGCCAGTTAGTTTTAAATATTATTTGATTTATTTAAGTGGCATATATGTCTTCAAATGTATCTCATTACTATTGTGATAAAGCATAATAACTCATAAAATACATATTGATTTCATAAATATAGTACACTATTTTTATTTAAAGGTTAACCCCCTGGAAAATATTTTGACACATTTTCTATGATCATTGTTAGTTTTATATGGGAATAAAGAAGCCACTGGGATTGTAAAATAACCTGATTTATTCTGAGTCAGAGTTTATGCACAAGTTATTGTCTCTCTTTTGAAATTAATATAAGCTTCTGAGGCTAGTCCGATTCAGTGGTGTTTACAACGAATTGCTCACAATTACACATTTCTTTGTTTATTTTCCACTCCCGCTGCTTCACTTGACTAGCCTCAAAAAATGTATATGTATATGTATATGTATATGTATATGTATATGTATATGTATATAAAAGCTTCTGAGATGGACTGACCTGTCTGTTTTTCTGGTTTTTAAACTAGGCCTTTATTGTAACATTTGAATTTAGATGTAATAAAACTTCAGTAATTCAGGATTCAGACTAATACTAGTTGGGGATAGCCGAGTTGAATTAGTAAAAACTTGGAATTAGAGAGTATTTTCAAATCTATGTATATATTAGGTTTGGAGTTTCAAGACATTTAAATATGTGCAGTAATGCAAACTTAGCATCTTTCTAAGTTTTCATGTATAATGAGTATTTTAAATTAGAATTGTAGTTGAGTAACAGTAATACATTTCCCATTTTCTAAGTTCTTAAGTATATCATCTTGTATTTCTTTGCATTTCAATTATCCTCTTATTCTTCTATGTCTTTCCTGCCTCTTTACCTTTCACCTTATAAATGCGCTCAAACCTCTGTTATAGGGAAGAAAAAGTAATATCTTTTCCCTACCCATTGCAAGAATCATAGCTGACACCCCATAACAAAAGATGGATTAACAAGAGAAAAGCATAAAAATTTAATCAAGTTTTTATGTGACACAGGATCCTTCAGAAATGAAGACCCAAAGACCCAGGGAAAACCGTATGTTCATGCTAAGTCTGATGAAAGAAATGAATAGTTGTGGAGACACGTGATTGAACAAAAAAAGGGTATGATCTAATGGTAACAAACTGGGCCTGTTTGTTGAGAATCTTTTCTGTGTCTCTCTATGACATTCCTTCTCCTTTGGTATGCTGCAGGAAACTTGTCACATGCATCTTAAAGGGAGAAGGGAAGAGGTCAGAGAGTGACCTTTCTAGATTGTATGGCTTGCTTTGTGAGACGGGGAATTCTAGTTTCTATTACCTGCCTTAGGGAGAGGAAGGGGGGCTGAAGAAAGGGGGGCCTGGAGAAGGTCAGAGAGTGACCTTGAAGGTGCCATATCTTGGGGTAGTATTTTCTGAGCCCTGACACTACCATTATCCCTGACTGCCCTTTTAGCTGTTGCCTTATCTCTTTGCTCTCTTTTAGGGCTAAACTTTCTTTTTTTTTTTCTTTTGAGACGGAGCCTCGCTGTGTCACCCAGGCTGGAGTGCAATGGCGCGATCTCAGCTCACTGCAACCTCTGCCTGCCGGGTTCAAGCGATTCTCCTCCCTCAGCCTCCCGAGTAGCTGGGATTATAGGCGCCCTCCACCACACCTGGCTGATTTTTGTATTTTTAGTAGAGACGGGGTTTCACTTTGTTGGCTAGGCTGGTCTTGAACTCCTGACCATGGCCAGGGCCAAACTTTTCTATTTCTAGTTCTCCAGTTTCTGATCATTCCTTAACCCACTGCAATCTGGCATTCGCTTCCATTTCTCCATTGAAATAGCCCCTCGCTAGATTTTAACATGCACCTACTAATGGCAAAATCCAATGTAGCATTTGACAATGATGACCACATCTTCCTTCTTGATACTCCTGTCTTGGTTTCTATCTCATTTTTCTTCCCTGTTATCATTTTGATGTCCTTGTCTAACTTTTCTTCTGCTTGCTCTTAGGGTCTGATCCTCATTTTATTACTCTAAAAAGCGCTTTCTAGAGTGTTAATGACTCTAGATGTTTCTTATATTCTGCTGTGTCTAAATTTGCATCCTATAACTTTTTTTCTGTTCCCTAAATCTGTGTTTCTAATTGTTTGGATGCCCTACATATATTTCAGGTTAAGTATCTACCCCATCCCCTACCATGGAACTTGCTGTTCCTTTCTGTTCTTTATTTTAGTTAATTGTAATGATATCTACCCAGTTGTCTAAGCTCTATTCCTCAGTCTTTCTTGATTCTTTTTCTTTCTCATTCCCATCACCTAATTGGTTATCAGCCCTAATATATGCATCCTTTCTGCAATTCATGTCTGTCTCTATTGCCCTGGCCCTTTTTGGAACCCTCATACTTTCTTGCCCAGGCAGTTGTGATAACCGGTTAATGGTCCTGCTTTCTCAGCCCTTGGATAATTCTCTGGCTTTAAATTTCTTTATTCTAGTGTTCAGTAGCACCATAGGTTGACTATAGTTAATAATAATTTATTATATATTTTAAAATAGCTAGAAGAAAAGATTGATAATGTTCCCAGCACAAAGAAATGATAAATGTCTTTGAGGTGATTACCCTGATTTGATGATTACACATTGTATGCATGTATCACAGTATCACAAGTACCTGATAAATATGTACAATTATGTATCAATAAAAAATAATTATCAGACAATGTGAGAAAATGCCCTTAAATAAAACTATAAATCTGTAAGTTTTCTCTTAAATAAAACTGTAAAACTGTAAATCATCTAAAAAATTTCTTACTGGTTTCCCATTACCAATAAGATAAAGTTTGGATTTGTTAAAATCTTCGTGGACCATTCCTTCTTTCCTTTTCTATATTTCATTACCTGCCAAAATTCACTTTCCTCACTAGCCTCATTAAACTGCTCTTTGTTTTCTACACAGGCTGTGCTTTCTTAGTTCTTTCTGCTTTTCTTCTTCTGAGAATGCCCATTAGCCCTTTTATCTCTGGCAAATTCCTATTAATTAGTGTTTAGAAATGGGAGTATAGTTGTCCCTCTGTATCTGCAGGTTCCACATGCATTCAGCCAACCATGATTGAAAATATGTGGGAAAAAAGGCAAAAAAAAAGGTAAAAATAATACAAATAAAAATATAGTGTAACAACTGTTTAGATATCATTTACATTGTATTCATATTATAAGTAATCTGGAGATGATTTAAACTATACAGGAAGATGTGAGTAGGTTATATGCAAATACTGTGCCATTTTATATAAGGGAAGGGACTTGAATATCTGTGAATTTTGGCATGGGTGAGGCGGGGGTAGGGGTCTTGGAACCAATCCCTTGCAGATATCAAGAGATGATTTTATGGCACAGTGCCTGGGCTTATAGAATCAAACCACTTGGGTTCCAGTCCTTACTTGGATACCTATTAACTATGTGACTTTATCAAGTCATGTAACCTTAATTAAGTTTGTTTTTTAAAACTTTATAAATGAGTGTAACAGTACAGGCATACTTAAGAGATACTGTGGGTTTGATTCCAGACAACGCCATTAAAGCAAATATCTATTCAATAAAGCAAGTCACATGAATATACATTAATAAAGCAAGTCACGTGAATATTTTTTGGTTTTCCAGTGCATAAAAGTTATGTTTACATTGTTCTGTAATCTACTAAGTGTGTAATAGTATTATGTATTAAAAATGATATACCTTAATTAAAAATATTGCTAAAAATTACTCACAATTATCTGAGCCTTCAGCGAGTCATAATCTTTTTACTGGTGGGGGGTCTTGCATAGATGTTGATGGTGGTTGCTGAAAGTTGGGTGAATATGGCAATTTCTAGTTTGCCACATCAATGGACTTTCCTTTCACAACAGATTTCTCTGTAGCATGCGATGCTGTTAGATAGCATTTTACCTACAGTAAAACTTCTTTCAAAATTGGAGTCAATCCTCTAAAACCCTGCCACTGCTTTATCAAATAAGAGTATGTCACATTGTAAATCATTTGTTGTCATTTCAACAGCGTTCACAGCTTCTTCACCAGGAGTAAATTCTACCTTAAAAATCCGCACCTTTTTTGCACATCCATTAAAAGCAACTCCTTATTTGTTAAAGTTTTTTTTTCTTTTTTTTTTTTTTTGAGATGGAGTCTCGCTCTGTCGCCCAGGCTGGAGTGCAGTGGTGCAATCTCGGCTCCCTGCAAGCTCCGCCTCCCGGGTTCACTCCATTCTCCTGCCTCAGCCTCTCCGAGTAGCTGGGACTACAGGCGCCTGCCACCACGCCCGGCTAATTTTTTTGTATTTTTAGTAGAGACGGGGTTTCACCATGGTCTCGATCTCCTGACCTCGTGATCCGCCCGCCTCGGCCTCCCAAAGTGCTGGGATTACAAGCGTGAGCCACCGCGCCCAGCCTAAAGTTTTATCATGAGATTACAGTAATTCAGTCACATCTTTAAGCTCTACTTCTAGGCCAGGCGTGGCAGCTCATGCCTGTAATCCTAGCACTTTGGGAGGCCGAGGTAGGTGGATCCCTTGAGCTCAGGAGTTTGAGACCAGCTCGGGCCAATGGCAAAACCCCGTCTCTACAAAAAATACAAAAAAATTAGCTGGTCATGGTGGCACATGCCTGTAGTCCTCTCTATTTGGTCGAGGGTGGCCGAGGCCGGAGGATTCTTAGAGCCCAGGAGGTCAAGGCTGCAGTGAGCCAAGATCACGACACTGCACTCCAGCCAGGGGACAAAGTGAGACCCTGTCTCAAAAAAAGAAAAGAAAAGAAAAGAAAAAGCTCTACTTTTAGTTCTCCTGCTGTTTCCACTACATCTACAGTTATTTCCTCCACTGATGTCTTGAGCCCTTCAAAATCGTCCATGACGATCAGAAAGAATTTCTTCCAAACTCTCATTAATGTTGATATTTTGACCTCCTCCCATAAATTATAAATGTTGTTAATGGCATCTAGAATGATGAATCATTTGCAGAGGTTTTCAATTTACTTTGCCCAGGCCCATCAGAAGAATCACTATCTATGGCCCCAATAGCTTTATGATATGTTATTACTTAAATGGTAAGACTTGAAAGTTGATATTACTCCTTGATCCATGCACTGCAGAATGGATGTTGTGCATGAAAACATTGATCTCTTTGAACATCTTCATCAGAACTCTTGGTTGACTAGACTCATTGTAAATGAGCAGTAATATTATGAAAGGAATCTTTTTTTCTGAGCTCGATAGTGGGCTTAACATATTCAGTAAAGCATGCCATAAACAGATGTGCTGTCATCCAGGCTTTGCTGGTCTATTTATAAAGCACAGGCAGAATAGATTTAGCATAATTCTTAAGGGACCTAGGAGTTTTGGAATGGTTAAATGAACATTGGCTTCAATTTAGAGTCAGCAGCTGCATTAGCCCCTAACAAGAGTCAGCCTGTTCTTTGAAGCTTTGAAGCAGGCATTGACTTCTCTCTATCTACAGCAGTCCTAGATGTCATATTCTTCCAATAGAAGGCTATTTTGTCTACATAGAAAATTTGTTGTTTAGTGTAGTCACCTTCATAAATTGTCTTAGCTAGCTAGATCTTCTCTATAACTTGTTTCAGCTTCTACATCAGCACTTGCTACTTCACCTTGCACTTTTATGTTACGCAGTCAGCTTCTTTCCTTCAATCTTATGAACCAACCAACCTCTACAGCTTCCAGCTTTTCTTCTGCAGCTTCCTCACCTTGACTTCATAGGATTGAAGAGCGGGCCTTGCTCTGGACTAGGCTTTGTTTTAAGGGAATGTTGTGGCTGGTTTGCTATTCTATCCAGATCACTCAAACTTTGTTCATGTCAGCAATAAGGCTGTTTCACTTTCTTATTTTTGGTACGTTCACTGGAATGAGTAGCACTTTTAATTTTCTTCAACACTTATTTGCCTTCACAGCTTGGTTAATTGGAGCAAGAGGCCTAGCTTCACCCTATCTCTGCTTTCTACATGTCTTCCTCACTAAGCTTAATCATTTCAAGCTTTTTATTTAAAGTGAAAGACATACTATTTCTTTTCACTTGAACACTTAGAGGCCATTGTGGGATTATAAGTTGGCCTAATTACAATATTATTGTGTGTCAGGGAATAGGAGATAGGGAACAACTGGTTAGTGGAGCAGTCAGAACACACGCAACATTTATCGATTAAGTTTGCTTTCTTATATGGGCGTTGTTTGAGTCACCCCTCAAAAATTACAATAGTAACATCAAAGATCACTATCACAGATCACCATAACAGCTATGATAATAATGAAAAAGTTTGAAATATTGTGAGAATTCTCAAAATTTGACGGACATGTAGTGAGTACGTGCTATTGGAAAAATGGCACCAATAGACTTGCTTGATACAGGGTTGCCACAAACTTTTTCTGCATATTTTGAAACTTTGTATTTGCACATTTAAAAAATTGTGTATCCCAATAAATAAAATCACTGGAACAAAAAAAATTGATACTCTGATTAAACTGAATTTTGTAGCTTGCGGGACACTAAATTGGGCCAGGTTGGTTTTACTCTAGCTTTCACTGTCATTCCACCCTGCTTCTTCCTTCACCAACATTCAAATTCTTTTCCTTATCTGCCAGCCAGGCAGATGGGAGAGGCAAGAGCAGTCTTCATTTTCAGTAGCTCTTGATTCTTTGATGTGAGAGGAACAGCACAGTCATTTAAACTTGATCCGACCTCTTTGCATCTTGCAAAGTTAATCAGCCAAAAGAAGTAAAATATGAAGGCAATGCTTGTGCAATGTACAGTTCATTTTCATGATGTATACCTCATTATGATTTGTCTGCTTGCTTCTCCTGTTTGGTCATTTCTTTGGAAGGCAGTGGATTTTTTTCTTGTGTTTTTTGTCTTCTTCAATTTTGACTTGCCAAATTTCTCAATCCCAGCCATATTGGGTTTGTTGGATGTGGTTGCCAAGGAAGTGGAGTAAGGCGTTTGAGCGAGCAGAATCTGGTCTGCTCATAACTATTAAATTATTTAATAATAAAAGTACTTAGAATTACACTTGCCACAGAGTGACCACTTAATAAATATTAGCATATTCACTCAAGTATCACTGTTTCACTGACATAGATTAAAACCAAAAATAAGTGCCTTCAGTGATTGTCTTGCCTGATAAATAGGATTTTTTCACACATGCCAGTTTCATTCAGTGGCTCTCTGGCACACTGAGTTGAAGGCATATTGAGATTCTGTGTGAGATCACCTGGAAAGAACATGCTGCTAGATTAGTGATAGTTGCCATAGGAGAAACAGTGGAGGAAGAATACGTTTTGTATTTATTATCCCTAATACAGCTCATCCCCCAGTTTTTGGCTGAGATATCAGGTTGATTATCTGTTTTTCCAAGTGTTGTGGTTGAGATATCAGGTTGGTTATCTATTTTTCCAAGGGTTATGGAAGATAATGCTGCATATGTAAAGGGGACCATTAAATAGAACCAATGGAACAGAACAGAGCCCTCAGAAGTAATACCACACATCTACAACCATCTGATCTTTGACAAACCTGACAAAAACAAGAAATGGGGAAAGGATTCCCTATTTAATAAATGGTGCTGGGAAAACTGGCTAGCCATATGTAGAAAGCTGAAACTGGATCTCTTCCTTACACCTTATACAAAAATTAATTCAAGATGGATTAAAGACTTACATGTTAGACCTAAAACCATAAAAACCCTAGAAGAAAACCTAGGCATTACCATTCAGGACATAGGCATGGGCAAGGACTTCATGACTAAAACACCAAAAGCAATGGCAACAAAAGCCAAAATTGACAAATGGGATCTAATTGAAGAGCTTCTGCACAGCCAAAAAAACTACCATCAGAGTGAACAGGCAACCTACAGAATGGGAGAAAATTTTTACAATCTACCCATCTGACAGAGGGCCAATATCCAGAATCTACAAAGAACTTAGACAAATTTACAAGCAAAAGTGGGCAAAAGATATGGACATATCTCAAAACAGACACATGAAAAAATGTCATCATCATTTGGCCATCAGAATGCAATCAAAACCACAATGAGTTGACCCAGCCATCCCATTACTGGGTATATACCTAAAGGATTGTAAATCATGCTGCTATAAAAACACATGTACATGTATGTTTATTGCAGCACTATTCACAATAGCAAAGACTTAGAACCAATCCAAATGCCCAATAATGATAGACTGGATTAAGAAAATGTGGCACATATACACCATGGAATACTATGCAGCCATAAAAAAGGATGAGTTCATGTCCTTTGTAGGGACATGGATGAAGCTGGAAACCATCATTCTCAGCAAACTATCGCAAGGACAGAAAACCAAACACTGCATAGGTGGGAATTGAACAATGAAAACACTTGGACACAGGGTGGGGAACATCACACGCTGGGGCCTGTCATGGGGTGGAGGGAGGGGGGAGGGATAGCATTAGGAGATATACCTAATGTAAATGAT
>NW_026654003.1:0-10154 GCF_009828535.3 Hylobates moloch | reverse complement strand
ATGAACAGACACTTCTCAAAAGAAGACATTTATGCAGCCAAAAAACACAGGAAAAAATGCTCATCATCACTGGCCATCAGAGAAATGCAAATCAAAAGCACAGTGAGATACCATCTCACACCAGTTAGAATGGCGATCATTAAAAAGTCAGGAAACAACAGGTGCTGGAGAGGATGTGGAGAAATAGGAACACTTTTACACTGTTGGTGGGAATGTAAACTAGTTCAACCATTGTGGAAGTCAGTGTGGCGATTCCTCAGGGATCTAGAACTAGAAATACCATTTGACCCAACCATCCCATTACTGGGTAGATACCCAAAGGACAATAAATCATGCTGCTATAAAGACACATGGACACATATGTTTGTTGTGGCACTATACACAATAGCAAAGGCTTGGAACCAACCCAAATGTACAACAATGATAGACTGGATTAAGAAAATGTGGCACATATACACCATGGAATACTATGCAGCCATAAAAAATGATGAGTTCATGTCCTTTGTAGCGACATGCATGAAACTGGAAAACATCATTCTCAGTAAACTATTGCAAGGACAAAAAACCAAACACTGCATGTTCTCACTCATAGGTGGGAATTGAACAATGAGAACACATGGACACAGGAAGGGGAATATCACACTCTGGGGACTGTTGTGGGTTGGGGGGATGGGGGAGGGACAGCATTAGGAGATATACCTAATGCTAAATGACGAGTTAATGGGTGCAGCACACCAACACGGCACATGGATACATATGTAACAAACCTGCACATTGTGCACATGTACCCTAAAACCTAAAGTATAATAATAAAAAAAAAGAAATACAGCATTTTCCATTAAATGCTTCTAGGATAACTCACTGAGAGAAAATTTTCAAGTTAGGTCAGTATGCAAATTCAGCTGTGTTATGAACTTGATTGTGAAAAAGACATGTTAGTCATCTAGAAAACAAATACATAAATATAAGATTGCAAAATGGCAGAGAAGTTTATAAGAATAAAATTAATTTTTTTTTTTTTTTTTTTGAGATGGAGTCTCGCTCTGTCACCCAGGCTGGAGTGCAGTGGCGCGATCTCGGCTCACTGCAAGCTCCACCTCCCGGGTTCACGCCATTCTCCTGCCTCAGCCTCTCCGAGTAGCTGGGACTACAGGCGCCCGCCACTACGCCCGGCTAATTTTTTGTATTTTTAGTAGAGACGGGGTTTCACCGTGGTCTTGATCTCCTGACCTCGTGATCCGCCCGCCTCGGCCTCCCAAAGTGCTGGGATTACAAGCGTGAGCCACCGCGCCCGGCCAGAATAAAATTAATTTTTAAAAATTCTAAGGGGAATATCAGTAGATAATACTTCACATGATGCAAAACTTTGGCATATCTAACACCATCATAAAATTAAGATGCAAATGAGAAGCTGGAAATATTACTTTCAACACATATTCCAGTCAAACAACAACAAAAGAAGATGAGCATACTGAGATAAAAGTGGAAAAAAATATAGACAGACAACTCATAAAATGAAAAAAAAAGCAAATGTTTAATGTGAGTTTAACTAAAATTTACTGGTTTTGATGTTGAATTGAATAAACTGGGAAAATTAATAAGATAATATTGATGATTAGTGTCACTAAATTGCATAATTTGTAAAACAAGTTTAATTGGCTCATGATTCTTCAGGCTTTATAGGACCCATGGTTCTGGCATCTGCTCGGCTTCTGGGGAGTCCTCAGGAGCTTACAATCATGGTAAAAAGTGAAGAAGGAACAGGCTTGTCACATGACTGGAGCCAGAACAAAAGAGAGAGAGTTGGGGGTAAGGTGCCATACACTCAGAAGAAGAGCTCACTCATCACCAAGAGGATGGCCCAAGCCATTCATGAGGGATCTGCCTCCATGATCTAAATACCTCCCAAATCTCATGTTGAAATGTAATCCCCAATGCTGGAGGTGGGGATTACATTTCAACAGGAGATTTGGATGAGGACAAATATCCAAACTCCATCAGTGATCAAGAACTTTTTATTTCTGGAGAGCTATATTAAAATATATATTAAAAGTCCATCCTCTTTAGTTCTGTAATTCCTATTATAGGAATGTATCCTAATAAAATATCTCAGATGTAGATATATATATATATGAATGACAAAATGTTCAGCAGAGTTCTTTTTTAGGGTACAAAGACTATCCCTTTAACAGTTTTTACATAACTAAAATGTTTCCACTAAAAATCACAATAAAAATTGTCAGTGTTCTTTTCACATTTCAGGCAATCATGCTGGTTTTCATATTATTTTTAAAAGTTTATAAGGAGAATGGTGAAAATAGCTCATATATAACTTAGATGCTTGTTCTTCTTTCTATATTGTCAGTTGCTTTTCATAAATGATTAGCCTCAGCTCTGGACAGATTTCAGCTTACATCAATATAATGTAAGTGATATTATGTTTTCTCTATAGCTGTGGTGATTTGCAATATTATTTTTGCCTCCTATTTGTCATGTAGTAGCTGCTGGACTGCCTCAACAGATAGTATTTGTACAGTGGCATTTTTGCGTGGAATGAGTCCATCTTCTGCATACATGCACATGTTATGAATATACTAAAATGATCACAGGTCATACATAAAAATCTTGTCATTTTAAAAAAATCTTACAAATATAAAATTTAGAGGAATGTCTTAGATTTTGCTTCACTCTATATGGATATACTTCATTCATTTAGCAAGTAATTTGCTGAGCACTTACTATGTATGATGTTTTCATGCCTCTGGGGATATAGTAGATGATCAAGTAGCTCAAATGTATTCATGCTAGTGGCGGATACAGGTAGTAAATAGGAAACAAATATAAAAATAATGCATTGGGATATATGCTGTGAAGTAAACAAAGGCAGACTATCTTGCTAGGATGGAGGTTTTGTCTTTGGACAGAGCTTTTAGGCCTCCTTAAGTAGATGACTGAGCTATAAAGCATAAGACTGAGCCTGCCTCATTAATAGGCAGGAGAGAGTGTCCCAGGGTGGAGAGAGAACAAGGTAAAGGTGCCCAGGTGGGGATTTGAGGGTTGGAGCTAAGGGAGCCCATATTGCTGAGTAAGAGTGAGCTGTGGGAAGAACACATGAGTTAGCTATAACCCTTGCTTCTTATTCTTACACTTGGGTATTGACAGTCATCTTCCTCTTGAAAGCTGAGAATAGCGGTTTAGGCAAATTGTGAGTTTGGCTTTGGTTCTTCTTGGAAAGATACCTTGGTGTCCCATTGCCACTAGATGAAGGGGTGTCAAGCATTGTAACTAGCCAACTGCACCCCTACCACGGATAGTTTCCAACATTCTGTTGCTCTTAGAAAGTCCTGAGACATCATCCTTTCCTTCAGGTGATGCCCATTCCTCTCACATGGCAGTCAGAGCTTGATGGAAGATCTAAAAAAAGGAAAAAGATGTAATTAATTCATCACATCTTCCAATCATCGCACACATATTGCAATGTGAGCCAAGCTGGCAAATGGTTGGCTACTGTCCTGTGGGGCCATCTTGGAAGAGCTGGAAGTCAGCCTTGCTGGCCTTTTATCTGGAAGTCCAGATTAGACCACTGAGTTGCACATATCTAGGACATATAATGTGAATATTGAGGGTTGTATGAAAAGTCAAAAGCAGAAAGTTTGAGGAACATCTAAGATTACCAAATAATTTCCTGTTTCATGAATTACTTTGCTTGCTTAAGTCTCCCAGTTTTCAATTTCCCTTTCTGCCATGTGGGACATTCTCTTTCCTGACTGCCTACCCAATTGCTACTCATCTTTTTTATCTGAAGGCCTGGATCAGTGAAGTAATTCTCAAAGTCACACAACTTGTTAATACCAGAACTATGGTCTCGTTTCTCTGCCCTTGAATAATTATTCACTATGCAGGTATTCACCCATTCCTTCACTTGCTGAGAGTCTGCCAGCCACATGCTAAGCACTGAGAGAACTAACATGGTTAAGACAAAGTCTCCAACATTAGGCTTCTCTCTCTCTGGTGGGAAGATCTTGTTAATCAAATGAAATAGAACATAAATGAATGGATAAAGCTCTGCTCAGGGTGCCATGGGAAAACAGAGGTAAGGCTGAGTAACACCGTAGAAAAGGTCATAGAATTCATACTTTTATTGGAAAATAAGCAGGGTTAGCCAGGAAGAGGAACACGTTTCATGGGCGGAGGCCATGCACCTAACAGTTCATGATAGAAAGAATTGTGTCCTTTTCTGTTTATTAAAAGATTTCATTGTGCTTTTGT
Source organism: Hylobates moloch (assembly GCF_009828535.3). Lineage (NCBI taxonomy): Eukaryota > Metazoa > Chordata > Mammalia > Primates > Hylobatidae > Hylobates > Hylobates moloch. Next base: position 5,885 of record NW_026654003.1, on the reverse strand, counting down.
TTCTTTGGTTATTTGGTAGCAGTATTTGGTTTCTTTGGTTCTTTAACTGATTGTGCTGGGTCCTTTACTGTACATATTAATGTACATCATCGCTTATCGCGATGATAAGCAATGTTTTCAATGACTCTTCTACCTACAAAAGAGACTTCTGACATCAGCTTGTGTCAGGAGACTGTCTCATCTGCTGTCCTTCTCTGATGAGGTAATTCCTCAGGACCTACTATGTTATGTATGTTGACCCAAATTTATTCTCAATTCTGGCTTGCACACCTGGAGAACAGGACTTTATCCCTTGAATGCCTGCTGGATGCTTGACACCTTTGAAACTAGGCAATTCCCCTGGAGGCTTGTTTTAGAGAGAGGGTTTTGGAGCCTGGGATAATTCGAATAATTTCGTGATGTAAAAAGGAAACAAAAGTTTATGTGACCCAGTCAGTGAATTCCTCTTTAAAGGGACATGTTTTAATCTAAAAAAGCATATGAATCCATTAAAGGTTACAAGTAACTGATATGTCACACAGTTACTTGTTAGAATATATTTATATAGGCTTTTGTTTTAACCAGAATATATAGTTTTAACTTATTTATTATGACATAAAGTTTATTATGACAAAGTTTCTATTATTTACATGAACATATTGGCCCCATTGTGAAACTATTTTTTTTCTATTTTTTTTCTAACATGTTAATTTTAAAAATTGCTATTACCAACATGCAGATTATGGTATTACTGTCTAGGTTTATTGCAGAGACCATTTTCAGTTATCTTTACCAAATAATTGACTATTTAAGCATGTTTGTGTTTATATATACTTGCATTTTTATAGCAATGGATGTTCTTTCAGTTATATTCATAATGACAATTCATTTTCTCAGATATGTTTATAGTACTTTGTAGTAAACTAACTTCTTTTGAAATACAGGAATTCTTTTTAAATAAGAAAATTCAGCTAGGCTTTGTATTAGTTTGTTTTCACACTGCTGATAAAGACATACCTGAGACTGGGTAATTTAAAAGGAAAAAGAGGTTTAAGGGAGTCACAGTTCCACGTGGCTGGGGAGGCCTCACAATCATGGCAGAAGCAGAAAGGTACGTCTTACATGGCAGCAGACAGAATGAGACCCAAGCGAAAGAAATTTCTCCTTGTGGAATCATCAGATCTTGTGAGACTTATTCACTCCCAGGAGAACAATATGGAGAAACCACCCCCATGATTCAATTATCTCCCACCGGGTGGCTCAGACAACACAGAATTGTGGGAGCTACAATTCAATATGTGCTTTGGATGGGGCACAGCCAAACCATATCAGACTTTAAGTGCCCAGAGCATTTTAAATTGAGGCAAATAAATCTGTATTTAATTATCAGCCAGGGAAAACGTGTATGTTTGTGTTTGTGTGTGCATACATGCATGTGCCCATGCATATGTGTAATTAAGACGTTTTACTGTTTTTATTAACTGTTTGAAAACTAAAGATTTAAACTTCCAAAATCGAACATATCTATGCCATTCTCAGAGCTTTTTTTCTTCTTCTGGCCTGTCAGAGTTTCTCTGTTCATGTTCCCAAAGATGTCTCCTGAACACTTTGCTGATGTTAATTTATCACAAAGGAGCCAAGGTAAGCCTAGAGAGAGATCAGCAGAAATCCACTCATGCTTCCACACATCAAAGTGATCTAATGACAGCGGGTCAGCAGTTGTAATTCCCCAAGTAAAAACTAGCACATCGTAGTCCTATCTGACATTTATTTTTTTCCTTACGACTTAAGGCAATAGAAAAAACCATGTTTGAAATTTCACTGGGGTTAATTAGAAAACTCTGAAAGACACATTGCAAACATTGGGGCTTATATGAATCATGCTTGTCCTAATTTCTTAGTGCCCTTATTCAAGAGTCTTCGTGGTTCTTCAGCCTAAGATCAATTGTGTCGAAACTAGGTTAGACTATACTTGCTCTCAATTTAATTTCATCCTGTCATTTAGTAGACAAACACTTTCCAAGCTGTCTCATATCTGAAAGTGTTTTTCTGGACTCATTTCTTTACTGAACAGCAGATGCCATTTCTTAATCATAGGGGATGTTCAAAAGTTGGATAGATTTTCACTGATTTTGAGTATCTTAAGTTTAATGCTCTCTAAACACATGCATGAGCTGTGTCTCTACCCATGGTTAATTCCTGCCTGTAGTTTCAGTTTATCTTCTGTTGTTTTGATCTTTAAATCATATCAATTATATTGATAAAACAGCAATTCCTAACACTCTGTTAGGGTCCCCTTGCTAAACAATAATTTACCAGTGTTCATCCTTCTACGGTAATCTTATTTATCATTAGAATGCAACTCAATCCTCAAAGATTGTCAGGCTTGCTCTATTGCCTTGGAAAATAATGGATGAGATGAATAATACATATTAAATTATCTACACAAATAACTACCCTGTACAATGACTCCTCAGTTTCTCTGCTAGGGATACATAGATAACATAAAACAATCAGTTGAAACAGAATTAAGTGATAAAGGCGTCAGAAAGAGGTACATATATTGCTGCCAGGAAAAGCTTTCAGTAGATGAATCCTCACAGAATAGGTGAGTTCAGAAGCACTGTGGTAGGTATATCTTAAAATTCAGGTTATCTTAAGATCATACTCCAGTTTATCTGAACATACAGATGCTCATGAAAAGAAAATAGAGATGGAGTAGTATCTCTTACAATAATAAAAAAAATACATGAAAATTGAGACGGTAAAAAAAGACAGTTAAAAATAAAGTGACAAACCATGAACTTAGGGGATGGGGATTATTTGCAAAGTATATATCTGGCAAATAACTTGTATCCAGAATATGTGTGTGTGTATAATATTATAAAATCACTTAAAACTCAATGGTTTAGAAAACAAAAACAACCCAATTAAAAAATGAGAAGAAAACATATACAGACACTTTATGAAATAGGATATATGGACAGTAAATAAGCACAAAATGTAACATCATTAGCCATTACAAAAATGCAATTTAAAACCACTGTAGAATACCATAACCCATTAGAATGATTTAAAATTAAGTGTTTATAATACAGACACTTAAATATAGACAATATAAATGTGCAGATCATTAAATCTCTCATGCATTGTTGAAGCAAAATAGTAAACAGCACAGAATAGTAGAGCCACATTGGAAAAACAGATTGTCAATTTCTTATAAAATTAAATATCAATTTATCATCTGACTAAAAAATCCCACTCTCAAGTATTTACCCAGACAAACATAAAAATATATGTTTATGCCAAAGTTTGTATATAGATGTTTTTAGAAGTTATAATGCCCCCAAACTGGGACCAACCCAAGCATCTTCCACGGGGTGAAAGGATGAAGAAACTATGGTACAACTATACTATGAAATTCTACTGAAAAATAAAAAGAAATGAAATATTGATACATGCAGCAACAACACAGATGAATCTCAAAGGCATATCCTGAGTGAAAGAAGTCATTCTCAAAAGGTTACAAACTGCATGACTCCATTTCTATTACATTTGGGAAAAGACAAAACTATGAAGATGAGAACAGATTATTAACCACCAACTTCAGGATTGAGGAGATTGTGTGACAGTAAGTGGATTGTATGAGGGAGTTTTGGGGGGTGACGGGACTCTTCTTAATCCTGATAGTGGTGGTGGTTACCGAAATCTCCATGTGTTAAAATTCATAGAACTATACACACCAAGAAAGTCAAATTTACTGTATGTTAATTTAAAATGCAATAAAAAATAGGGGTTCATATAGTTTATTGAAATGTTTGAGATTTGCCAGATTTTCTACGGGTTAATCTTACCAAAGCCCCATGTGGAAAACAAAGACAGAACTGGTGGGCTAAACTTGGAAGCTTGGAAGCTCTCTGTGTCTCCTGGGATATTTTTTTTTTTTTCTCTCTCTCTGAGAACAAGTTCCTCAGCTGTTATACTGAGATGTTTAAATTCACAGCTTTTAAGCTGCAGCTGCTGAACTATGGCTCTAGAAATCATCTGAAACTGAGAATGCGTAAATATTATATATACAGTAATTTAGCTGAGAGTCAACATTTCCTTTCTTAACCCGAGGTTTTGAGTTCCTGAAATTGCCAAGGTCGAGTAAACTTTTGAGCCATCCATCTTATTCGTTTTCCCTAAGTTTTCCTATTGAATTACTATCTCTGTACCAAGGGTACAAATGATTAGGCTGCAAAGTGCTTTGAGGCTTTGGGAGACAAAATGTTTCAAGTGCTGATTATTATTACGTGGTATTCTAATTCTGCTTTAAAAATCATCCCATCTACCTTGCTTTTTGTTATACTTCCCCTTATCCTCTTCCTGCTACTTGGTTGATCATCCTACTCTAACTTTTTCTGTTATCCCTTTCGTACCATCCTTTAAATGTTGACATTGTATTAACATAGAAACCTAGAAATGTCATCTTCCTTCACATACTTTTTTATTTGAAAAATTACATTAATTGTAATGACATCTCGAATAATCAAAGAAGTAGCTCTCAAACCTCTACTTCCTGCTCTGGCCTCTTTATTGATCTGCAGACAATCATTTTCAATCAAGTGGCTCATTTCCACTTGACTTTTCTGACATCTTCAACTTTTTGCATTTGAAAAATCATATTACTTCTGAATGTTGGAATAGAAATTTCCATGCATTATTTGTGGAAATTTAAACTGGAAGAAATTTTTGAGTGCAGGTTGTTAAGAAGTACCCAAAGTTTCTATGGCCTGCCCTTTGACCCCATAATAGCACTGTTTAGAATTTTTAAAAATATGTATAGAGAGGTATAATCAAAGCTCATCATTATTTTACAGCCAAAACATTGAAAACTCTTCCATATTCATCAGTGGGGAATTGTCTACACAACTTAAAGATAACTCCATATAGTGAAATTTTATATAGCCATTGTAGATTTACATTTGTTGATATAAAATGCATCCTTATTATATTTTAAAATGAAAATAAGAGGTTATAACATAGCATGTAATTACTTCATTTTTAGTATTAGTTTTCTTTGGATTCATCACATATTTTCATAATCAGAAAAGAAATCAATCCTCATTTTAGGGATATAATTCAAACCGAAATAATTTGTTATTTTTATCTTAAATGTACCCATCATTCTGATTTGCCTTATTCGCATAGATAGGTACTACCAACCTTCTAGACACCCAGACTTGAAAACTAAGAGCAGCCACCCTTAAGAAGGCAATCTCTCCTGCTCCAGCCATTACCTCATTGACTAGACTTGACACCTAGAACTCTGTATCAGTGATGCTCAAGAAAGGTTGGAGTTGGATATGCATATAAAATTTTCTTATTGTGCAGTGGTGTAAAGGGGAACTTTTGCTACTGAGATTCTAAAATATCTGTGAACATTAAACTATGCCACCTGGAGAGTGACAGTGCATATTGAAGGCAATGTTTGGTGGCAATATTTTGCTATCTTTGATGACCCAGGGCAATAGCAAATGTGGAGAACAATGGCTCTGAATTCCTCCCTCCTTACGATATCCAGTACTGTTTCCTGGATAATTTTCAGAATGACCTCATTAGTTCTTCTCGTTAATCCTCTGACATCCATCTCCCTTTGCAACTGCCAACTGGTTTATCCACTCTTATATAGTAACAATTACCAAATGGTAGTTTCAGATGAGAAACCAATGATGGATCCAGTTAGACATACTGAGCTTAGGAGTTCACACTCCTAAATTTCTTCAACATGTCATTTTTTTTTATTATTATTATACTTTAAGTTTTAGGGTACGTGTGCACAATGTGCAGGTTTGTTACATATGTATTCATGTGCCATGTTGGTGTGCTGCACCCATTAACTCGTCATTTAGCATTAGGTATAT
>NW_026654002.1:0-10154 GCF_009828535.3 Hylobates moloch | reverse complement strand
ATGAACAGACACTTCTCAAAAGAAGACATTTATGCAGCCAAAAAACACAGGAAAAAATGCTCATCATCACTGGCCATCAGAGAAATGCAAATCAAAAGCACAGTGAGATACCATCTCACACCAGTTAGAATGGCGATCATTAAAAAGTCAGGAAACAACAGGTGCTGGAGAGGATGTGGAGAAATAGGAACACTTTTACACTGTTGGTGGGAATGTAAACTAGTTCAACCATTGTGGAAGTCAGTGTGGCGATTCCTCAGGGATCTAGAACTAGAAATACCATTTGACCCAACCATCCCATTACTGGGTAGATACCCAAAGGACAATAAATCATGCTGCTATAAAGACACATGGACACGTATGTTTGTTGTGGCACTATACACAATAGCAAAGGCTTGGAACCAACCCAAATGTACAACAATGATAGACTGGATTAAGAAAATGTGGCACATATACACCATGGAATACTATGCAGCCATAAAAAATGATGAGTTCATGTCCTTTGTAGCGACATGCATGAAACTGGAAAACATCATTCTCAGTAAACTATTGCAAGGACAAAAAACCAAACACTGCATGTTCTCACTCATAGGTGGGAATTGAACAATGAGAACACATGGACACAGGAAGGGGAATATCACACTCTGGGGACTGTTGTGGGTTGGGGGGATGGGGGAGGGACAGCATTAGGAGATATACCTAATGCTAAATGACGAGTTAATGGGTGCAGCACACCAACACGGCACATGGATACATATGTAACAAACCTGCACATTGTGCACATGTACCCTAAAACCTAAAGTATAATAATAAAAAAAAAGAAATACAGCATTTTCCATTAAATGCTTCTAGGATAACTCACTGAGAGAAAATTTTCAAGTTAGGTCAGTATGCAAATTCAGCTGTGTTATGAACTTGATTGTGAAAAAGACATGTTAGTCATCTAGAAAACAAATACATAAATATAAGATTGCAAAATGGCAGAGAAGTTTATAAGAATAAAATTAATTTTTTTTTTTTTTTTTTTGAGATGGAGTCTCGCTCTGTCACCCAGGCTGGAGTGCAGTGGCGCGATCTCGGCTCACTGCAAGCTCCACCTCCCGGGTTCACGCCATTCTCCTGCCTCAGCCTCTCCGAGTAGCTGGGACTACAGGCGCCCGCCACTACGCCCGGCTAATTTTTTGTATTTTTAGTAGAGACGGGGTTTCACCGTGGTCTTGATCTCCTGACCTCGTGATCCGCCCGCCTCGGCCTCCCAAAGTGCTGGGATTACAAGCGTGAGCCACCGCGCCCGGCCAGAATAAAATTAATTTTTAAAAATTCTAAGGGGAATATCAGTAGATAATACTTCACATGATGCAAAACTTTGGCATATCTAACACCATCATAAAATTAAGATGCAAATGAGAAGCTGGAAATATTACTTTCAACACATATTCCAGTCAAACAACAACAAAAGAAGATGAGCATACTGAGATAAAAGTGGAAAAAAATATAGACAGACAACTCATAAAATGAAAAAAAAAGCAAATGTTTAATGTGAGTTTAACTAAAATTTACTGGTTTTGATGTTGAATTGAATAAACTGGGAAAATTAATAAGATAATATTGATGATTAGTGTCACTAAATTGCATAATTTGTAAAACAAGTTTAATTGGCTCATGATTCTTCAGGCTTTATAGGACCCATGGTTCTGGCATCTGCTCGGCTTCTGGGGAGTCCTCAGGAGCTTACAATCATGGTAAAAAGTGAAGAAGGAACAGGCTTGTCACATGACTGGAGCCAGAACAAAAGAGAGAGAGTTGGGGGTAAGGTGCCATACACTCAGAAGAAGAGCTCACTCATCACCAAGAGGATGGCCCAAGCCATTCATGAGGGATCTGCCTCCATGATCTAAATACCTCCCAAATCTCATGTTGAAATGTAATCCCCAATGCTGGAGGTGGGGATTACATTTCAACAGGAGATTTGGATGAGGACAAATATCCAAACTCCATCAGTGATCAAGAACTTTTTATTTCTGGAGAGCTATATTAAAATATATATTAAAAGTCCATCCTCTTTAGTTCTGTAATTCCTATTATAGGAATGTATCCTAATAAAATATCTCAGATGTAGATATATATATATATGAATGACAAAATGTTCAGCAGAGTTCTTTTTTAGGGTACAAAGACTATCCCTTTAACAGTTTTTACATAACTAAAATGTTTCCACTAAAAATCACAATAAAAATTGTCAGTGTTCTTTTCACATTTCAGGCAATCATGCTGGTTTTCATATTATTTTTAAAAGTTTATAAGGAGAATGGTGAAAATAGCTCATATATAACTTAGATGCTTGTTCTTCTTTCTATATTGTCAGTTGCTTTTCATAAATGATTAGCCTCAGCTCTGGACAGATTTCAGCTTACATCAATATAATGTAAGTGATATTATGTTTTCTCTATAGCTGTGGTGATTTGCAATATTATTTTTGCCTCCTATTTGTCATGTAGTAGCTGCTGGACTGCCTCAACAGATAGTATTTGTACAGTGGCATTTTTGCGTGGAATGAGTCCATCTTCTGCATACATGCACATGTTATGAATATACTAAAATGATCACAGGTCATACATAAAAATCTTGTCATTTTAAAAAAATCTTACAAATATAAAATTTAGAGGAATGTCTTAGATTTTGCTTCACTCTATATGGATATACTTCATTCATTTAGCAAGTAATTTGCTGAGCACTTACTATGTATGATGTTTTCATGCCTCTGGGGATATAGTAGATGATCAAGTAGCTCAAATGTATTCATGCTAGTGGCGGATACAGGTAGTAAATAGGAAACAAATATAAAAATAATGCATTGGGATATATGCTGTGAAGTAAACAAAGGCAGACTATCTTGCTAGGATGGAGGTTTTGTCTTTGGACAGAGCTTTTAGGCCTCCTTAAGTAGATGACTGAGCTATAAAACATAAGACTGAGCCTGCCTCATTAATAGGCAGGAGAGAGTGTCCCATGGTGGAGAGAGAACAAGGCAAAGGTGCCCAGGTGGGGATTTGAGGGTTGGAGCTAAGGGAGCCCATATTGCTGAGTAAGAGTGAGCTGTGGGAAGAACACATGAGTTAGCTATAACCCTTGCTTCTTATTCTTACACTTGGGTATTGACAGTCATCTTCCTCTTGAAAGCTGAGAATAGCAGTTTAGGCAAATTGTGAGTTTGGCTTTGGTTCTTCTTGGAAAGATACCTTGGTGTCCCATTGCCACTAGATGAAGGGGTGTCAAGCATTGTAACTAGCCAACTGCACCCCTACCACGGATAGTTTCCAACATTCTGTTGCTCTTAGAAAGTCCTGAGACATCATCCTTTCCTTCAGGTGATGCCCATTCCTCTCACATGGCAGTCAGAGCTTGATGGAAGATCTAAAAAAAGGAAAAAGATGTAATTAATTCATCACATCTTCCAATCATCACACACATATTGCAATGTGAGCCAAGCTGGCGAATGGTTGGCTACTGTCCTGCGGGGCCATCTTGGAAGAGCTGGAAGTCAGCCTTGCTGGCCTTTTATCTGGAAGTCCAGATTAGACCACTGAGTTGCACATATCTAGGACATATAATGTGAATATTGAGGGTTGTATGAAAAGTCAAAAGCAGAAAGTTTGAGGAACATCTAAGATTACCAAATAATTTCCTGTTTCATGAATTACTTTGCTTGCTTAAGTCTCCCAGTTTTCAATTTCCCTTTCTGCCATGTGGGACATTCTCTTTCCTGACTGCCTACCCAATTGCTACTCATCTTTTTTATCTGAAGGCCTGGATCAGTGAAGTAATTCTCAAAGTCACACAACTTGTTAATACCAGAACTATGGTCTCGTTTCTCTGCCCTTGAATAATTATTCACTATGCAGGTATTCACCCATTCCTTCACTTGCTGAGAGTCTGCCAGCCACATGCTAAGCACTGAGAGAACTAACATGGTTAAGACAAAGTCTCCAACATTAGGCTTCTCTCTCTCTGGTGGGAAGATCTTGTTAATCAAATGAAATAGAACATAAATGAATGGATAAAGCTCTGCTCAGGGTGCCATGGGAAAACAGAGGTAAGGCTGAGTAACACCGTAGAAAAGGTCATAGAATTCATACTTTTATTGGAAAATAAGCAGGGTTAGCCAGGAAGAGGAACACGTTTCATGGGCGGAGGCCATGCACCTAACAGTTCATGATAGAAAGAATTGTGTCCTTTTCTGTTTATTAAAAGATTTCATTGTGCTTTTGTTTCTTTGGTTATTTGGTAGCAGTATTTGGTTTCTTTGGTTCTTTAACTGATTGTGCTGGGTCCTTTACTGTACATATTAATGTACATCATCGCTTATCGCGATGATAAGCAATGTTTTCAATGACTCTTCTACCTACAAAAGAGACTTCTGACATCAGCTTGTGTCAGGAGACTGTCTCATCTGCTGTCCTTCTCTGATGAGGTAATTCCTCAGGACCTACTATGTTATGTATGTTGACCCAAATTTATTCTCAATTCTGGCTTGCACACCTGGAGAACAGGACTTTATCCCTTGAATGCCTGCTGGATGCTTGACACCTTTGAAACTAGGCAATTCCCCTGGAGGCTTGTTTTAGAGAGAGGGTTTTGGAGCCTGGGATAATTCGAATAATTTCGTGATGTAAAAAGGAAACAAAAGTTTATGTGACCCAGTCAGTGAATTCCTCTTTAAAGGGACATGTTTTAATCTAAAAAAGCATATGAATCCATTAAAGGTTACAAGTAACTGATATGTCACACAGTTACTTGTTAGAATATATTTATATAGGCTTTTGTTTTAACCAGAATATATAGTTTTAACTTATTTATTATGACATAAAGTTTATTATGACAAAGTTTCTATTATTTACATGAACATATTGGCCCCATTGTGAAACTATTTTTTTTCTATTTTTTTTCTAACATGTTAATTTTAAAAATTGCTATTACCAACATGCAGATTATGGTATTACTGTCTAGGTTTATTGCAGAGACCATTTTCAGTTATCTTTACCAAATAATTGACTATTTAAGCATGTTTGTGTTTATATATACTTGCATTTTTATAGCAATGGATGTTCTTTCAGTTATATTCATAATGACAATTCATTTTCTCAGATATGTTTATAGTACTTTGTAGTAAACTAACTTCTTTTGAAATACAGGAATTCTTTTTAAATAAGAAAATTCAGCTAGGCTTTGTATTAGTTTGTTTTCACACTGCTGATAAAGACATACCTGAGACTGGGTAATTTAAAAGGAAAAAGAGGTTTAAGGGAGTCACAGTTCCACGTGGCTGGGGAGGCCTCACAATCATGGCAGAAGCAGAAAGGTACGTCTTACATGGCAGCAGACAGAATGAGACCCAAGCGAAAGAAATTTCTCCTTGTGGAATCATCAGATCTTGTGAGACTTATTCACTCCCAGGAGAACAATATGGAGAAACCACCCCCATGATTCAATTATCTCCCACCGGGTGGCTCAGACAACACAGAATTGTGGGAGCTACAATTCAATATGTGCTTTGGATGGGGCACAGCCAAACCATATCAGACTTTAAGTGCCCAGAGCATTTTAAATTGAGGCAAATAAATCTGTATTTAATTATCAGCCAGGGAAAACGTGTATGTTTGTGTTTGTGTGTGCATACATGCATGTGCCCATGCATATGTGTAATTAAGACGTTTTACTGTTTTTATTAACTGTTTGAAAACTAAAGATTTAAACTTCCAAAATCGAACATATCTATGCCATTCTCAGAGCTTTTTTTCTTCTTCTGGCCTGTCAGAGTTTCTCTGTTCATGTTCCCAAAGATGTCTCCTGAACACTTTGCTGATGTTAATTTATCACAAAGGAGCCAAGGTAAGCCTAGAGAGAGATCAGCAGAAATCCACTCATGCTTCCACACATCAAAGTGATCTAATGACAGCGGGTCAGCAGTTGTAATTCCCCAAGTAAAAACTAGCACATCGTAGTCCTATCTGACATTTATTTTTTTCCTTACGACTTAAGGCAATAGAAAAAACCATGTTTGAAATTTCACTGGGGTTAATTAGAAAACTCTGAAAGACACATTGCAAACATTGGGGCTTATATGAATCATGCTTGTCCTAATTTCTTAGTGCCCTTATTCAAGAGTCTTCGTGGTTCTTCAGCCTAAGATCAATTGTGTCGAAACTAGGTTAGACTATACTTGCTCTCAATTTAATTTCATCCTGTCATTTAGTAGACAAACACTTTCCAAGCTGTCTCATATCTGAAAGTGTTTTTCTGGACTCATTTCTTTACTGAACAGCAGATGCCATTTCTTAATCATAGGGGATGTTCAAAAGTTGGATAGATTTTCACTGATTTTGAGTATCTTAAGTTTAATGCTCTCTAAACACATGCATGAGCTGTGTCTCTACCCATGGTTAATTCCTGCCTGTAGTTTCAGTTTATCTTCTGTTGTTTTGATCTTTAAATCATATCAATTATATTGATAAAACAGCAATTCCTAACACTCTGTTAGGGTCCCCTTGCTAAACAATAATTTACCAGTGTTCATCCTTCTACGGTAATCTTATTTATCATTAGAATGCAACTCAATCCTCAAAGATTGTCAGGCTTGCTCTATTGCCTTGGAAAATAATGGATGAGATGAATAATACATATTAAATTATCTACACAAATAACTACCCTGTACAATGACTCCTCAGTTTCTCTGCTAGGGATACATAGATAACATAAAACAATCAGTTGAAACAGAATTAAGTGATAAAGGCGTCAGAAAGAGGTACATATATTGCTGCCAGGAAAAGCTTTCAGTAGATGAATCCTCACAGAATAGGTGAGTTCAGAAGCACTGTGGTAGGTATATCTTAAAATTCAGGTTATCTTAAGATCATACTCCAGTTTATCTGAACATACAGATGCTCATGAAAAGAAAATAGAGATGGAGTAGTATCTCTTACAATAATAAAAAAAATACATGAAAATTGAGACGGTAAAAAAAGACAGTTAAAAATAAAGTGACAAACCATGAACTTAGGGGATGGGGATTATTTGCAAAGTATATATCTGGCAAATAACTTGTATCCAGAATATGTGTGTGTGTATAATATTATAAAATCACTTAAAACTCAATGGTTTAGAAAACAAAAACAACCCAATTAAAAAATGAGAAGAAAACATATACAGACACTTTATGAAATAGGATATATGGACAGTAAATAAGCACAAAATGTAACATCATTAGCCATTACAAAAATGCAATTTAAAACCACTGTAGAATACCATAACCCATTAGAATGATTTAAAATTAAGTGTTTATAATACAGACACTTAAATATAGACAATATAAATGTGCAGATCATTAAATCTCTCATGCATTGTTGAAGCAAAATAGTAAACAGCACAGAATAGTAGAGCCACATTGGAAAAACAGATTGTCAATTTCTTATAAAATTAAATATCAATTTATCATCTGACTAAAAAATCCCACTCTCAAGTATTTACCCAGACAAACATAAAAATATATGTTTATGCCAAAGTTTGTATATAGATGTTTTTAGAAGTTATAATGCCCCCAAACTGGGACCAACCCAAGCATCTTCCACGGGGTGAAAGGATGAAGAAACTATGGTACAACTATACTATGAAATTCTACTGAAAAATAAAAAGAAATGAAATATTGATACATGCAGCAACAACACAGATGAATCTCAAAGGCATATCCTGAGTGAAAGAAGTCATTCTCAAAAGGTTACAAACTGCATGACTCCATTTCTATTACATTTGGGAAAAGACAAAACTATGAAGATGAGAACAGATTATTAACCACCAACTTCAGGATTGAGGAGATTGTGTGACAGTAAGTGGATTGTATGAGGGAGTTTTGGGGGGTGACGGGACTCTTCTTAATCCTGATAGTGGTGGTGGTTACCGAAATCTCCATGTGTTAAAATTCATAGAACTATACACACCAAGAAAGTCAAATTTACTGTATGTTAATTTAAAATGCAATAAAAAATAGGGGTTCATATAGTTTATTGAAATGTTTGAGATTTGCCAGATTTTCTACGGGTTAATCTTACCAAAGCCCCATGTGGAAAACAAAGACAGAACTGGTGGGCTAAACTTGGAAGCTTGGAAGCTCTCTGTGTCTCCTGGGATATTTTTTTTTTTTTCTCTCTCTCTGAGAACAAGTTCCTCAGCTGTTATACTGAGATGTTTAAATTCACAGCTTTTAAGCTGCAGCTGCTGAACTATGGCTCTAGAAATCATCTGAAACTGAGAATGCGTAAATATTATATATACAGTAATTTAGCTGAGAGTCAACATTTCCTTTCTTAACCCGAGGTTTTGAGTTCCTGAAATTGCCAAGGTCGAGTAAACTTTTGAGCCATCCATCTTATTCGTTTTCCCTAAGTTTTCCTATTGAATTACTATCTCTGTACCAAGGGTACAAATGATTAGGCTGCAAAGTGCTTTGAGGCTTTGGGAGACAAAATGTTTCAAGTGCTGATTATTATTACGTGGTATTCTAATTCTGCTTTAAAAATCATCCCATCTACCTTGCTTTTTGTTATACTTCCCCTTATCCTCTTCCTGCTACTTGGTTGATCATCCTACTCTAACTTTTTCTGTTATCCCTTTCGTACCATCCTTTAAATGTTGACATTGTATTAACATAGAAACCTAGAAATGTCATCTTCCTTCACATACTTTTTTATTTGAAAAATTACATTAATTGTAATGACATCTCGAATAATCAAAGAAGTAGCTCTCAAACCTCTACTTCCTGCTCTGGCCTCTTTATTGATCTGCAGACAATCATTTTCAATCAAGTGGCTCATTTCCACTTGACTTTTCTGACATCTTCAACTTTTTGCATTTGAAAAATCATATTACTTCTGAATGTTGGAATAGAAATTTCCATGCATTATTTGTGGAAATTTAAACTGGAAGAAATTTTTGAGTGCAGGTTGTTAAGAAGTACCCAAAGTTTCTATGGCCTGCCCTTTGACCCCATAATAGCACTGTTTAGAATTTTTAAAAATATGTATAGAGAGGTATAATCAAAGCTCATCATTATTTTACAGCCAAAACATTGAAAACTCTTCCATATTCATCAGTGGGGAATTGTCTACACAACTTAAAGATAACTCCATATAGTGAAATTTTATATAGCCATTGTAGATTTACATTTGTTGATATAAAATGCATCCTTATTATATTTTAAAATGAAAATAAGAGGTTATAACATAGCATGTAATTACTTCATTTTTAGTATTAGTTTTCTTTGGATTCATCACATATTTTCATAATCAGAAAAGAAATCAATCCTCATTTTAGGGATATAATTCAAACCGAAATAATTTGTTATTTTTATCTTAAATGTACCCATCATTCTGATTTGCCTTATTCGCATAGATAGGTACTACCAACCTTCTAGACACCCAGACTTGAAAACTAAGAGCAGCCACCCTTAAGAAGGCAATCTCTCCTGCTCCAGCCATTACCTCATTGACTAGACTTGACACCTAGAACTCTGTATCAGTGATGCTCAAGAAAGGTTGGAGTTGGATATGCATATAAAATTTTCTTATTGTGCAGTGGTGTAAAGGGGAACTTTTGCTACTGAGATTCTAAAATATCTGTGAACATTAAACTATGCCACCTGGAGAGTGACAGTGCATATTGAAGGCAATGTTTGGTGGCAATATTTTGCTATCTTTGATGACCCAGGGCAATAGCAAATGTGGAGAACAATGGCTCTGAATTCCTCCCTCCTTACGATATCCAGTACTGTTTCCTGGATAATTTTCAGAATGACCTCATTAGTTCTTCTCGTTAATCCTCTGACATCCATCTCCCTTTGCAACTGCCAACTGGTTTATCCACTCTTATATAGTAACAATTACCAAATGGTAGTTTCAGATGAGAAACCAATGATGGATCCAGTTAGACATACTGAGCTTAGGAGTTCACACTCCTAAATTTCTTCAACATGTCATTTTTTTTTATTATTATTATACTTTAAGTTTTAGGGTACGTGTGCACAATGTGCAGGTTTGTTACATATGTATTCATGTGCCATGTTGGTGTGCTGCACCCATTAACTCGTCATTTAGCATTAGGTATAT
>NW_026654001.1:0-10160 GCF_009828535.3 Hylobates moloch | reverse complement strand
ACAAAACATGAGATCTACCATCTTAATAAATTTTGAAATGTATAATATGATATTGTTAATTATAATCAAAATGTTGCATAGCGGATATTCAGAACTTTTTCATTTTGCATAACTGAAACTTTATGCCAATTGAACAGCAGGTTCCCATTTTCCCCTCTGCTCAACCCTTGGCAACCACCATTTTACTTTTGGCTTGTATGAGTTTGACTACTTTAGATACCTCATATAAGTGGAATCACGTAGTATTAGTCTTTCTGTGATGGCTTATTTCACTTAGGATAGTGTCCTCCAGGTTCATGCAGATTGTAGCATATGGCAGTATTTCCTTCTTATTAATGCTAAGTATTTCAATGTGTATATATACATCACATTTATTTATTCATTCATCTCTCAATAAATATTTAGGTTCTTCCACAATTTTGCTATTATAAATGCAATGCAATGAGCATAAGGACACAAATACCTCTTCAAGATTCTGATTTGGGCCAGTCACAGTGGCTCATGCCTGTAATCCCAGCACTTTGGGAGGCTGAGGAGGGCGGATCACGAGGTCAG
The DNA here is from genome assembly GCF_009828535.3 of Hylobates moloch. NCBI lineage: Eukaryota > Metazoa > Chordata > Mammalia > Primates > Hylobatidae > Hylobates > Hylobates moloch. The sequence continues at coordinate 9,605 of NW_026654001.1, read as the reverse complement.
GAGATCGAGATCATCCTGACTAACACGGTGAAACCCCGTCTCTACTAAAAATACAAAAAATTAGCTGGGCATGGTGGCACGTGCCTGTAGTCCCAGCTACTCGGGAGGCTGAGGCAGGAGAATCGCTGGAACCCAGGAGGCAGAGGTTGCAGTGAGCCGAGATCACACCACTGCACTCCAGCCTGGGTGACAGAGTGAGACTCACTCTCAAAAAAAAAAAAAATTCTGATTTCAATTCTTCTGATTAAATACCAAGAAATGAAATTGCCAAATTATGTGGCAGCTCTATTTTTAACTTTTTGAGAAACTGTTATACTGTTTTCCACAACAGCTGGGTTACTTTACATTCCCACCAGCAGATAAGAAGGGTTCCATTTTATTCACATCCTTGGCAACATTTCTTTTCTGTTTATTTTATTTTATTTAAATTTATAATGACCATCCTAACATGTGTGAGGTGACATCTCATTGTGGTTTTGATTTATATTTGTCTGATGATTAATGGTTGATATGGTTTGTATCTGTGAAACAACCCAAATCTCATGTTGAATTGTAATCCCCAATGTTGGAGGTGAGGCCTGGCGGGAAGTGATTTGCTCATGGGGGTGCATTTCTCATGATGGCTTAGTACAGTCCCCTTGGTACTGACCTCATGATAGTGAGTGAGTTCTGATGAGATCTGGTGGTTCAAAAGTGTGTGGCTTCTCTCTCTCTTGCTCCTGCTCTGGCCATGTGATATGCATGCTCCCCCTTCAACTTCCACCATGATTGTAAGTTTACTGAGGCCTCCCCAGAAGCTGGGCAGATGCCAGCATCATGCTTTCTATACAGCCATCAGAATGGTGAGCCAATTAAGCCTCTTTTCTTCATAAATTACCCAGCCTCGGGTATTTCTTCATAGCAATGTGAGAACCGACTAATAACAGTGGTTCTGAGCATCTTTAGATGTTTATTGGCCATTTGTATATCTTCTTGAAAGAAATGTCCATTCAAGCTTTTTGCCCATTTTTTCAACTTTTATTTTAGGTTGAGGGGGTATATGTGCATGTTTGTTACAGAGGTATATTGTATAATGCTGAGGTTTGGAGTACAAAGGAATCCATCACCCAGGTAGTGAGCATAATATTCAATGGGTAGTTTTTCAGCCTTTATTTCCCCTTTCCCGCTTGTATTCCCAGTGTCTTTTGTTCTCATATTTATGACCACGTGTACTGAAAGTTTAGTTTCCACTTATATGTGAGAACATGTGGTATTTGGTTCTGTGATTCTGCATAGTTCTCTTAGGATAATGGTTTCCAGCTGCATCCATTTTACCCTTTGCCTATTTTTAAATCAAATTATTATTTTTTGTTATTTAGTTATAGGGGTTTGTGATAAATTTTGTGGATATTAGCCTTTACCCAGATATAAGGCTTGAAAGTATTTTCTCCCATTCCATAGATTGTCTTTTGGATATTAGCCCCCAGCCGCCTATCAGATACATGGCTTGCAAATATTTTCTCCTATTCTGTAGGTTGCCTTTCACTCTGTTGATGGTTTTTTGGTGTGTGTGTGTTTTTTTTGTTGTTCTTTGTTTGTTTGTTTTTTTTCTCTGCAGAAGCTTTTCAGTTTGATCAAGTACAATTTGCCTGTTTTAGCTTTTGTTGCCTGTGTATTTGGTGCCATACCCAAGATCTATGTCATGAAGATTTTCCTCCATTTTCTCCTATGAGTTTTTATGTGTAAGTCTTTAATCTATTTGGAGTTGATTTTTGTATATGGTATAAGATAAGAATCTAATTTCATTGTTTTCCATGTAAATATCCAGTTTTCCCAGCACTATTTGTGCAAAAGTCAATCCTTTTCCCATTGTGAATTCTTGACACACTCGTTGAAGATCAGGTGACCGTATGTATGTGTGTAGGATTATTCCTGGGCTTTGTATTCTGTTCCATTGGTCTATATGTCTATTTTTTATGCCAGTACCATATTGTTTTGATTATCATAGCATTGTAATATGTTTTGAAATCAGTAAATGAATGGCTTTCAGCTTTTTTTTCTTTTGAGGATTGTTTTGGCTATTTGAAGTCCTTTGGTGGTTTCATATACATTTTAGGATTTTCTTTCTATATCTAAAAAAGGGTGCCAAGGGGATTTTGATGGGGATTTCATTGAATGTGTGTACAGCTTTGAGTATTATGAACATTTTAAATCCAGAAACACAGGATGGGGTGTCTTTCCATTTATTTGCTATTTTAAATAATTATTTTCTTATTTTTTCTCAGATTTCTTTTGGTTAGTGTGTAGAAATACAATGCGATTTTGTAGTTTGATTCTGTATTCTGCAATTTTACTAAATTTGTTAGTTTTAAGAGTATCTTGTGGAATATTTTGGATTCTGTATATAAAGGAATATGTCATCTGCAAACAGAGATAATTTTAATTCTTCTGTATTAATTTGGATGCTTTTTATTTCTCTCTTTCTTACCTAATTGCTATGTCAAATAGAAGTGACTAGAGTGGACATTCTTGCCTTATTCTTGGTCTTAGAGGAAAGAGTTTCAGTTTCATTACTATTGAGTAAGGTATGAGTTGTGGGCTTTTCATAAATGGCCTTTATTATATTGAGGCAATTATTTCTATGCTAAATTCGTTGACTAATTTTATCATGAAAGTGTATTGAATTTTGTCATATGCTTTTTCTGATGTCTACTGAGTTGGTCATGTGATTTTTATCCTTTGTTTTGCTAATGCGGTGTATCACATTGATTGATTTGCATGTGTCAAATCATTCTTGTATCTCAGGCATTACAAACCTTTTAATGTGCTGTTAAATTTTGTTTGCTTGTGTTATGTTTAGCATGTTTGCCTCTACGTTCATCAGGGATATTGGTTTGATGTTTCCTTTACTTGAATTGTCTGTCTGGTTTTGGTATCAGGGTAATGATGGGTTTATGAAGTAACTTCGGAAATGTTTCCTCTTTTTCAAATTTTTGGGAGAATTTGAAAAAGATTGGTTAATTTTTGTTTAAATATTTGATATAATTCACCAGTGAAATCGTCTTTTTCTGTGCTTCCTTTGATAGGGGGTTTTTAAATACAGATTCAATCCCCTTACTAGTCTATTTCAATTTTCTCTTTCTTCATGATTTGGTATTTGTCGGTGGTGTGTTTCTAGAAATTATGTCATGTCATTTAGGTTTTTCATTTTGTTGGTGTATATTTGCTTATAGTATTTTTAATAATCATTTTTATTTCTGTAAAATGAGTTGTGATGCCCCATCTTCCATATCTGATTTAGCTTTGGGGCTTTTTCTTTTTTTCAGATTTTGGTTTGTTCTTGCAGTGGCTGATACCAGTTTTTCCTTTCCATATTTAGTACATCCTTCAGGATCTCTTGTAAGGCAGTCCTGGTGGTGACAAAATCCCTTAGCATTTGCTTGTCTGTAAAGGATTTTATATCTCTTTCACTTTTGAAGCTTAGTTTGGCTGGATATGAAATTCCAGGTTGAAAATTCCTTTCTTTAAGAACGTTGAATATTGGCCCCCACTCTCTTCTGGCTTGTAGGGTTTCTGCAGAGAGATCTGCTGTTAGTCTCATGGGCTTCCCTCTGTGGGTAACTTGACCTTTCTCTCTGGCTACCCTTAACATTTTTTCATTCATTTCAACCTACGTGTCTTGAGGTTGCTCTTCTCGAGGAACATCTTTGTGGTGTTCTCTGTATTTCCTGAATTTGAATGTTGGCATCTTGCTAGGTTGGGGAAGTTCTTCCAGATAATATCCTGAAATGTGTTTTCCAACTTAGTTCCATTCTCCCCGTCACTTTCAGGTGCACCAATCAAACGTAGGTTTGGTCTTTTCACATAGTCCCATATTTCTTGGAGGCTTTGTTCATTCCTTTTCAATCTTTTTTTCTCTAATCTTGTCTTCATGCTTTATTTCATTAAGCTGATGTTCAATCTCTGATATCCTTTCTTCTGCTTGATTGATTTGGCTATTGACACTTGCGTATGCTTCATGAACTTCTTATGCTGTGTTTTTCAGCTCCATCAGGTCATTTATGTTCTTCACTAAACTGGTTATTCTAGTTAGCAGTTCCTGTAACCTTTTATCAAGGTTCTTAGCTTCCTTGCATTTTGTTAGAACATGCTCCTTTAGCTCAGTGGAGTTTGTTATTACCCACTTGCTGAAGCCTACTTCCATTAATTTGTCAAACTCATTCTCCATTCAGTTTTGTTCCCTTGCTGGCGAGGAATTGTGATCCTTTGGAGGAGAAGATGCATTCTGGTTTTTGGAATTTTCAGCATTTTTGTGCTGGTTTTTCCTCATCTTCATGGATTTATCTACCTTCAATCTTTGATGTTGATGACCATTGGATGGAGTTTTTGCATGGGTGTCCTTTTTGTTGATGTTGATGTTATTGCTTTCTATTTGTTAGTTTTCCTTCTAACAGTCAGGGCCCTCTTCTGCAGTTCTACTGGAATTTGCTGGAGGTCCACACCAGACCCTCTTTGCCTGGGTATCACCAGTGGAGTCTGCAGAACAGCAAAGATTGCTGCCTGCTCCTTCCTCTGGAAGCTTTTCTCCAGAAGGACACCTGCCAGATGCCAGCTGGCACTCTCCTTTATGAGGTGTCTGTCAATCCCTGTTGGGAGGTGTCTCCCAGTCAGGAGGCACAGGGGGTCAGGGACCCACTTGAGGAGGCAGTCTGTCCCCCAGCAGGCCTCGATCACTGTGCTGGGAGATACGCTGCTTTCTTCAGAGCTGGCAGGCAGGAAATTTTAAGTCTGCTGAAGCTGTGCCCACAGCTACCCATTCCCTCAGGTGCTACGTCCCAAGGAGATGGGAGTTTTATCTATAAGCCACTGACTGGGGCTGCTGCCTTTCTTTCAAAGATGTCTGCCCAGAGAGGAGGAATCTAGGGAGGCAGCCGGGCTACAGAGGCCTTGCTGAGCTGTGGTGGGCTCCACCCAATTTGAACTTCCCGGTGGCTTTGTTTACACTGTGAGGGGAAAACCACCACTCAAGTCTCCGTAATGGCAGATGCCCATCTCCCCACCAAGCTAGAGCATCCCAGGTCGACTTCGGACTACTGTGCTAGCAGCAAGAATTTTAAGCCAGTGGATCTTAGCTTGCTGAGTTCTGTGGGTGTGGGACCTGCTGAGCAAGACCACTTGGCTCCCTGGCTTCAGCCCCCTTTCCAGGGGAGTGAATGGTTCTGTCTCGCTGGAGTTCCAGGTGCCACTGAGGTACAAAAACAACAACAACAACAACAACAACAAAAAACCTTCTGCAGCTAACTCGATATCTGCCCTATCTGCCCAAATGGCCACCCAGTTTTGTGCTTGAAACCGAGGGCCCTGGTGGTGTAGGCATCCAAGGGAATCTCCTGGTCTGCAGGTTGCCAAAACCATGGGAAAATCATAGCATCTGGGCCGGATAGCATCATCCCTCAAGGCACAGTCTCTCAAGGCTTCCCTTGGCTAGGGGTGGGAGTTTCCTGGCCCCTTGCACTTCCTGGGTGAGGTGACGCCCCACCCTGCTTCTGTTCGCCCTCTGTGGGCTGCACCCACGGTCTAACCAGTCTCAGTGAGGTGAACCAGTTACCTCAGTTGGAAATGCAGAAATCATCCACCTTCTGTGTTGGTCTCGCTGGGAACTACAGACCAGAGCTGTTCCTACTTGGCCATCTTGCCAGATCCCCAGGTCTTTTCTTTTTTTCATGAGTCAATATACCTAAAGATTTGTCAATACTTTGAGCTTTTTTAAAAAATAAATTTATTTTTATTGATTTTTCTATTCTCTGTCTGTCTCTACTCTATTTTTATTATTTTCTTCCTCTAGCTTTTAGTTTAGTTTGCTCTTCTTTTTCTAGTTTCTTAAATTATAAAGTTAGGGTGCTGTTTTGAGATTTTTTATCTTTTCATGTTTACAGCTATACATTTTCCATTAGTGTATTGTATTTTATATTTTCTTGTCTCAAGATATTTTATAATTTTCTTTGTGATTTATTATTTGATCCATTGATTTTTACAAAAGGTATCTTTTTATTTTTACATTTTTTTCCAGTTTTCTTTCTGTTATTGATTTTTAATTTTATTTCATTGTGATAGGAAAAATACTTTGTATGTTTTTTTTACCTTTATTAAGAAAGAAACATACATACTGCTTGCATACACAGAAACAATGTCCAGGCTGAGAGAGAAATAAAGAATACAATCTCACTTACAATAGCCACAAATAAAAGGAAATACCTAGGAATATATCTAACTAAGGAGACAAAAGATCTCTGTAAGGAGAACTACAGAACACTGCTGAAAAACATCAGATACAACACAATAATGAAAAAGCATCCCACACTCGTGTATTGGAAGAGTGGATATTTAAAAATAGCCAGAGTGTTTAAAGCAACTTACAGATTCAACATTATTCCTGTCAAATGACCAACATGATGTTTCACAGAATGAGAAAAACCTATTCTAAATATAATATGGAATCAAAAAGAGCCCAAATAGCCATAGTAATCCTGAGCAAAAAGCACAAACCTGGAGACAACACACTACCCAACTTCAAACTATACTATCAAGCCACACTAACCAAAACAGCTTGGCACTGGAACAAATACAGACACATAGACCAATGAGACAAAATAGAAAACTCAGAAATACAGCTGCACAAGTACAACCATCTGATTTTCAACAAGGCCAACAAAAATAATCAATAGGGGAAAGGACTCCTTATTAAACAAATAGTGCTAGGATAACTGACTAGCCATATGCAGAAGATTGAGCCCTTCCTTTCACCATATACAAAGATTAACTTAAATGGTTTAAAGATTTAAATGTAAGACCTCAAAATATAAAAATCCTGGAAGACAACCTAGGAAATACTCTTCTTAACATCATTCTTGGCAAATGATTTTTGGCTAAATCCTTAAAAGCAATCAAACAGAAAAAATTGACAAGTGGGACCTAATTAAACTAAAGACATTCTGTACAGCAAAAGAGATGATCAACAGAGCAAACAGACAACCTGCAGAATAAGATAAGATATTCAAAAACTATGTATCCAACAAAGGCCTAATACCCAGGATCTATAAGGAACCTAAACCAACAAGCAAAAACCAAATAACCTCGTTAAAAATGGGTAAAGGACATGAACAAACACCTCTGGAAGGAAGACATACAAGCAGTCAAAATACATATGAAAAAATTCTCAGCATCACTAGTCATCAGAGAAATGCAAATCAAAACCAAAATGAGATAACATCTTTCAACAGTCAGAATGGCTGTTATTAAAAAGCGAAAAAGAAGAAATAAATAATACATGCTGGTGATGCTGCAGAGAAAAGAGAACACTCATACACTGTTGGTGGGAATGTGAAGTAGTTCAGCCACTGTGGAAAGCAGTCTGCAGATTTCTCAGACAACGTAAAGCAGAGCTACTAGTCAACCTAGCAACCCCATTACTGAGCATATGCCCAAAGGAAAATAAATTATTCCACTAAAAAGACATATCCACTCATGTTCATCCCTGCACTATGCATAATAGCAAACACATGGAATCAACCCAGGTGCCAATCAATGGTATATTGGATAAAGAAAATGTGGTAAATATACACAATGGAATACTACACAGCTGTAGGAAAGAATGGAATCATGTCCTTTGCAGCAACACGGATGGAACTTGAGGCCATAATCCTAAGCTAATTAATGCAGAAATAGAAAACCAAATAGCACATATTCTCACTTATATGCGGGAGCTAAACATTGAGCACACTTGTACATAAATATGAGAACAACAGACACTAGAAACTACTAGATCGGGGAGGGAGAGAGGAAGGATGGGTTAAAAACTACTTACTGGGTAACTATGCTTACTAACTGTGTGATAGGATCCATATTCCAAACCTCAGCATCACAGAATATTCTCATGTAACAAACCTGCACATAGACACACTATATCTAAAATAAAAGTTGACATTGATCTTAAAAAGATTATTTGACTGCGTTAAAAGAAAGATCTCTCACAAAAACCACTGTAAAATTTTTTAAAATTGAGACATACACTGAGAAAAGACATTTTAAACACATATAAACAATAAAGAATTAATATATAGTATATGTAAAGTATTTTCACAAATCAGTAATGAAACATCAAAACTTCATGAGAAATACAGTCAAGAGTTTAAACAGGTGTTTCACAGAAAAGAAAATCCATTTAGTGAATAATAATATAGAAATATGCTCAACTTCATCAATAATCAAGGAAATACAATTTAAACTATAGTGACATACCATTTTGAATCCAGCGTATTGGGAAAAAATCTGACAAAAACAAATCAGGCAAGGATATGAAAATATTGGGATTTTTCTACATGGCTACTGGACATATATATTAATACTACTATTTAGGTGAACACATTTGCAATATCGGGTAAAGTTGAAAATGCCTCCACTCTTCAACCCAGCAGTTATACTTCTAGTTATAACCCTTGTAGACTTGCTCGTAGTATTTATAATAGTGAACCATCTGAAATAACAAATGCCTATCACTAGGAGAACACACTGATAAATTCATATTGTGGAAAAAAATAAGCAGTTAATGTGACAATCTTGAGCTGCATATATAAACATTGTTAAACTTTTAAAATATAAGTCTCAGCAAAGATAAATGATATTTAGTGTCATGCTATTTATTATAAAGCTTAAAGGCAACAAACTGTATAGTTTAATTGACAAATAAGTGTTAAGCATATACAAAATATAGCAACGATAAACATCCAATTGAAGATAGTAGTTTACACTGGTGAGGGAGACAGGGGAATATACAAAGGAAGTTTACAAAGCATGTTTCAATGTATTTGTAATATATGTTTTCTAAGAATTTGTAATGCATCTATACCAAAAATATATATTAAATGATAGCAGAATATTCAGAGTTGATAAAGCTTGCTGGTGGGTCAGTAGCTGTAATATTTTTAAATTATTTGCTGTAATTTAAAAAATTATTCTCTGTATTTTATGTATATTTGAAACATTAAATTAAAAAGTGTACATATGTTTAGCTGATATCTAAGGAGACAAATCTTAAAAAATATGTTTTAAATAAACTGGATACAAAAGCAGAGCAGAATGTATATGGCTCTGAGAGAAGCTAAGGATGTTTAATACATTCTAGGCTTATCCTCAAATTGTCCATTGTAGTGATTGATCTGTGAGAGATCTCATTAAAAACTTGGAAATAATAGTTAAAATATATACCTAACAAGTTTGAAACTACCTAATGCAAAAACAGTTCTTCTTAGAAATACTGAGGAAATCTGTAATATTTATATAAAAGCTTGAGGTTTGGTAGTGCATATATTTGGTTAGATTATCAATCGTTAGAATTTTGAAGGTGCAGCATTTGTTGATGTCAATGCTGTTAGGTAACATTTAGATCTTCCGCGAATACACTCTCTAGTTATCTGTTACTCCAAATAAATTTTCGTTCATTTTTCATGGTTCTCTTCTGTTTTGAAATAAGAAAACAGAATCCACACAAAAGAACAACCCCACTACAAATTTTGCTTTTGTGGTATTTCTCATATGGAGCAAAATTACCTTAACATGGTTTGAGGTCA
>NW_026654000.1:0-10163 GCF_009828535.3 Hylobates moloch | reverse complement strand
GGATCAGGGGCTTTGATGCTGGTGCCATCTGTGTCACTAATTGTTCTTAGCGTTCAAAAAGTTACTTAATTTCTCAAAGCTTCTAGCTCTAAAATTGTGTGGTTCTCTGAATTGGAGCTGGATGTAAACTTCCAGAGCTACACATGTAAATAGCACAGCTGATAAGTCACCATGAAGATCTACATATAGCAACATGAGAAGCAGCTGGCATTAAGTTTTTAGAATCTAGAGTGCTATTCGGTGATTTAGAATAAACATGGAAGTGGTGGAAACTGGACTGAATCATTATACACTTGAACACAAGAAACATTTGCAGAAAGCTATGTTTGAGAATTTTGGTGTGTAGATTGGTACAGCATCAGATGTATGTCTGAGTGATGGCAATAGATTATAATTTAGTGAGGCACTTCCCTCTGCTTGTTAATATGATCGGCATCTGGTGTGAGTCTGCATTAAAGTTCTTAGTGCTAAGGCTTGTCTTTTTCTAGTTTTACCCCCTTTATTGGATAGGTTTGTGCAGTCCTTCAGTAAAGACAGGTGTCAGACCCATAGCTCAGTAACAAAGTGAGCTAACATACCAGGGAAAGGATCCTAGAACATTTCATTGTCAGGCCCCTAATAAGTGCAAAACACTGTGCTAGCCATTTCACATACTTAATTCTACAATACCATATTCATTGGTGTGTTTTATAGTAATCTTATGATGGTAATTATTAGGTAATTTTTCCAGGGTCTCATAGCTTTGAGATGGTGTGAACCAGTTGCGTCTCCATAGCCTGTACCCTCTGCCCTGCTTTCTCGTCTGGACTTTTACATTTCCTGATGGGCATTTTAAATTTATCAATGTATTTTGTTTAGAAAGATAATTTATTGGCTGGGCATGGTGGCTTACACCTGTAATCCCAGCAGTTTGGGAGGCCAAAACAGGAGGATTGCTTGAGCCCAGGAGTTCAAGACCAGCCTGGGCAACATAGTGAGAACTCATTGCTACAAAAAATTTAAAAATTAGCCAGGTGCAGTGGCACATACCTGTAGTCGCAGCTGCTCAGGAGGCTGAGGTGAGAGGATCACTTGAGCCCAGAAGTTCAAGGTTGTAGTAAGCTATGATGTCCTTGCACTCCAGCCTGGGTGACAGAATGAGACCCTATCTCAAAACAAAAAGATACATTTACTTTTCTTATAAGATAGCAGATTATATCTCATACTTCTCTTCCTCCTGTTCCCTTTTTAGCCTTTTTAATGAGTGTCAAGATGGGAACATAATGTTTTGAACAATTTTTAAGAGACTACTATAGTTAGACAATTATGCTAGTATTTCTAGGTAAGTTTTTAGTGAGTATCTGGATCCAAATGGAATAATTCTGCTTACGTTAGTTCAAATGCACCTGGGCTGGGGGAACTAAGTGGGGATAGTTTGCAGTGTGTTCAGTTTGGTGATGATAATTAAAACCACGAAGTAGTTTGAGGATAATGAGTACATAAAATAAGTGAGCACAGGTCCAAACTTCATCTTGTGTTCCAGTCTTCTACGTCAAATTACATGGTAAATAGGGGTTATGTCCCTGTCTACGTCACTCCGGGTGGTTAAGTTGACGTTGAGTGCGTAAAGTAGTGGACAACGTTAAGTATGTAGCCATGAAGACCGCCGCTAATATAAAAAAATGACGCATTTTAACCTGACAGGCTTTAGTTCTTCATTGTTTCGAGGTTTCTTTCTCTTTCTGTCTCTTGCCCACAGGAACCACTGTGTCTCTTGAAACAACAAATAGTCTCTTGGATTTATTGTGTTACTATGGTGACCAGGAGCCCTCAACTGATTATCATTTTCAACAAACTGAACAGTCAGAAGCATTGGTAATAACTGTTGGCCTTGATTTTTTTTTTTTTCCTTAAGCTTGTTTTTGAAGAAATTGCTTTTAAAAATAAGATGAGTTGTTTTGCCATGTGTCAGGGTAGTAGAGATTTGTACTGAGATGTATGGTACTATAGCCTTGATAAAAAGTGGTACAGGAGGAAGAGAGATTTTAAACAGTTACTTCTGTCCTAGTTTACTTTTTAACAATATGTTGTCCTCACCTACTTCATATTAAGGCAAAGCGTTGATCAGAAATGTTTGGGCTGGCCTGTGTCACTTAGAGTAATAACATGATGTATTGTGGCCAGGGAAAGACTCCATGGCCTGGGCCCCCTCAAAAATTCATAGGTGGACTTAGAGGAGAGAACACTGGGCTGGAGTCAGAACAGTAGTGTGCTGGGGGCCGCCTGTAAGCTGAGTCATAGCCTCTCTCTCGACTCGTGAATTTTACTTCTAGAACTAGGTCTCAAATCCTTTGGATCAACTAGAGATGCTCATGTGACATTTTTCATAAGGAGGTATTTATATTTGCAAAAATGTTGAAAACAATCTAGATGTCCAACAGTAGATGATCAAATTATGATAAAAGTTGTGTGGCCATTGAACACATTAGAGTAGATTTGTTTGGGTATAGAAGCATTCATCCAATAAGTGGGAAACAGGCTATCAGCAGTATATATTCCATTTTTGTAAAAATGTTTTTACAAATGCACAAGAAAAAAATCGTTTAAAAAGTGTTTCTCGGTGATGGGATTATTGGTGTTTTTGTTCGTTTCTATCTTTTATACTCTTTGCCCAACTAAATGTGGATTTCTTGTTTCCCCCTCAGAGACAGGGTCTCACTCTATCACCTAGGGTGGAGTGCAGTGATGCTATCATAGCTTACTGCAGCCTCTAACTCCTGGGCTCAAGTGTTCCTCCTTCCTCATTCTCCCAAGTAGCTGGGACCACAAGTGTGGGCCACCATGCCTGGCTAGTTTTTTTGGGGTGGGGACGGTGGGTAGACATAGGGTCTTGCTGTATTGCCCAGGATGGTGTCTTTAACTCTGGGGCTCAAGCGATCCTTCAGCCTCCGAAAGTTTTGGGATTACTGACCACTGCACCTGGCCAAATGTGGATTATTTATGTAGAGAACCTTACATTTTTAAAAGTGCATAGGCAGTAGGTTGCAGTTACACCTTGCTTTCCGGAGCATCACTTCGTGAAGCCCTGCTCCGGTTGGCCCTCTGCCTCTCTAGCCCCAGCTCTTGAGGCAGCAGGCTACAGAGCCAGCACTGTCCTCTGCAATGCCAACCAAGCCTGTATTGCTCTACGTCAGCCTCATCCCAGACCTTGGTTTATAAATAAAGACAAGATTTAGTCTTGTAAGAGGTCTTGCCGGGTGCAGTGGCTCACACTTGTAATCCCAGCACTTTGGGAGGCCGAGGTGGGTGGATCATGAGGTCAGGAGATGGAGACCATCCTGGCTAACATGGTGAAACCCCGTCCCTACTAAAAAAAAATACAAAAAATTAGCTGGGCGTGGTGGCACGCGCCTGTAGTCCCAGCTACTCTGGAGGCTGAGGCAGGAGAATTGCTTGAACCCAGGAGGTGGAGGTTGCAGTGAGCCGAGACCGCACCACTGCATTCCAACCTGGGTGACAGAGCGAGACTCTTGTCTCAAAAAAAAAAAGTCTTAGTTTGCTTGGGTGAGTGTTAGACATTAACTATATGTTGTTTATCTTGCTTTCACCCTAATTATGACAGTTTGTATGGATCAAGCCAGATGTAGTCTCTGAGCAAATATGCTGTGTTGTTTGGTTTTCCTCTTTCTATCTGAGGACCAGGACAAACAGGGAACTGGCTTCATGTTGTCTCCACTCTGTCACTTGTTGCTTTGAGAGTCAACTTGGCTTTTCATCTGATTTGCACTTAAGAAATTAACTGTCTAGGTGTAAGCGTTATTGGGCTTCCTCTTTGCCTTCTGCTGGATCTGTGTTTCCTTTATTTTTCTGAGTTCCCTTTGCCTTTCTGATTTTGAGTAGTCTGACTGAGAAATGCATTCCATTGCCTTAACTTTTATTTCTCTTGATGATTATTCATTTCAGGAAGAGGAAAATGATGAGACATCTAGGAGGAAAGCTGGTCGTCAGTTTGGAGTTACATGGCAGTGTGTCACACGTAATTAGAACCTTGAATTACAGTGTTTTACAGTGCATGGAATATGCCCCATCACCCCGTGAAGATGTTTTCTTGTGATGTCCTAAAATAATTGATTTTTATTGTGCAATATAAATTTCACTATTTGTATTCATACACATTTAGACCGTTTTTCAATAAGGTCTTTATCTCCATTCAACAACACAAGAATCTGTTGAGTGGTTGACCCTTTTTTTCCCCCTCGTCTCTTTAACTCAGCATAACTTTCATATGGTGTGGTTCCTTTGGTAGTTTCATTAACAGTGCTACCTTGGAATATATACCTCTAATTCTGAAAGATTTAATACTTTTGTTTACTAAAAATATCATAGACACTAGAGTGTACTGCTAAATTAAGACCACTGACCAACATGCGGACATACACAGCAGTTTGAATGAAAGGTAATAACTTAATTATATTGAAGATTTGCTAGGTGTCTAAAAGGAATATATTTCATGTGAATGTCTGGAGAGGGAAAGCTACCATGATTATCTAAAATTGTTATTGAAGTGATGAATTTGATGGGATGAAAGATTAAATTCCTTGGGGTAAGCTGGACACAGTGCCTCACGCCTGTAATCCTGGCGCTGTGGGAGGCCAAGGCAAGTGGATCACTTGAGGTCAGGGGTTTGAGACCAGCCTGACCAACATGGTGAAACCTCATCTCTACTAAAAATACAACAATTAGCTAGGCGTGGTGGCACGTGCCTGTAATTCCAGCTACTCGGGAGGTGGAGGCAGGAGAATCACTTAAACCTGGGAGGCGGAGGTTATGGACTGAGAGAAGAGTTAAAAGTACATATGCTAGAATATGACCAGAAGGATCCAAAAGAAACCATTTTGCCTCTGGGAAGTAGTATCTGAAGATTGAAGAAAGGTGAGGAAACTTTACTAGGGACTTTGTCATACAGTTGCATCTTGTTTTTAATAGCATAGATATTTATATACTTGTTTATAAACTTTTCATTTTCAATTCTAATTCTGCCACTTAACCTGCAAAGCCCTGACAACACATTAAGATCGTTAAGTCTTGATTTTCCCCATTTTCAAAATGATAATAACCGTAACGCCCTGTAAGAATTGAGATAATGTATGTAAAGTACTTGGCACATTGCCTAGAACATAATAAACCGTCAGTAAATGGTGGTAGCTCTCATTGGTATTTCCTGTTGCCCGGGTTCACATTTACTCTCTTGTGTCTAGAGCAAAAAACAACGCTGAGAGAATCTTTTCTCTAATGCCAGAGAAAAATGCCCATTCCTATTGCACAATGATCCGAGGAATGGTGAAGGTACATTTGTTTTATTTATTTTTGTCTTTCATTTCCACCGGTCAGGGTGTTTCAGCCTCAGAACCACTAACATTTTGGGTCAGGTAATTTGTTGTGGGGTCTGTCCTGTGCATTGTAGGATGTTAGTAGCTCCCTGGCTTCTACCCACTGGATGTGAGTAGTACACTCCTCCCCCACTTTCAGTTGTGACAAATAAAAATATGTTCAGGCATTACCAGTGGATAGAAAACCCCACTGCACTAGAGTATGAGCTTCATGAGAACAGGAGCCTGATGTATTGAGCCTGAGCTATATTACCAAACTCTGGGACAGAAATGTGCAAGGACTTCTTAAGTAAATGAATTTGATGATGCTTAATTTTTCCTTTTCCTTTTCCAGCACCGAGCTTGTGAGCAGGCATTAAACTTGTACACTGAGTTACTAAACAACAGACTCCGTGGTGAGTTTGAGAACTCCCCTCCGTCCCTTTCTCCGTTTCCTTCTTTCTCTTAATTGTCTGTGTGAAGGCTTTGGATTTTGCCTCAGTCATTGGCCTACACTTTGCCTTTTCCTGACGCATAGATGATTGAAGCAAGAGTAGAGATCCAGAGAGGAGAGTAGTTTTCCAGTTTTGTGGACATGTGATTAACCAAGGGACACACAGGAATGACTGCTTTGCCTTAAACTCAGCCATTTAGGGATTAATCTTCAACCCCAAATTTTATCATTTTATTCTTTTACAGCTGATGTATACACATCTAATGCAATGATTGAAGCAACAGTATTCGTGATAAATGAGAAATTTGAGGAAAAATGGAGTAAAATACTGGTAAGGAGGAATCCTCAGTTTATTTTTTAATAGGGCTTAAATACTCTTTACCAGAAATACATGGGCTGGCCAGGTGTGGTGGCTCAAACCTGTAATACCAGCACTTTGGGAGGCTGAGGTGGGCAGATCACCTGAGACCAGGAGTTTGAGACCAGCCTGGCCAACGTGGTGAAACCCGTCTCTACTAAGAATACAAACAATTAGCTGGGCGTGGTGGTGCACACCTGTAATCCCAGCTACTTGGGAAGCTGAGGCAAGAGAATCGATTGAACCCAGGAGGTGGAGGTTGCTGTGAGCAGAGATCGCACCATTGCACTCCAGCCTGGGCAACAGAGCAAGACTCCGTCTCAAAAAAAAAAAAAAAGAAGTACATGGGCTGGAGACAGCATTGATGAGCATGTGTATGGCAGTCACTGTGTAGCAGTTACCTGTTCACTACCCTTTCTGCAGCCCTGGAACTCAGCTGTGTCTGGCATATAAGAAGAAAAAGTTACTTGACCCAGAGTATACAGCTAGAAGTCTGGACCATTTTATTCGTTTATTTTTCATAGTAGTTTTTCTGTTACAAAGTAATGCATATTTGTTGTCAAATCCTGTCAGGTATAAGTTCAAAAAGTTGAAGTCACTGGGTTGATTCTTGCCTAGTAACTTTAGAAACGGCTGGGCATGGTGGCTCATGCCTATAATCCCAGCACTTTGAGGCTGAGGCGGGTGGATTACCTTAGGTCAGGAGTTTGTGACCAGCCTGACTAACATGGTGAAACCCCGGCTCTACTACAAAAATACAAAAATTAGCCAGGCATAGTGTTGCACGCCTGTAGTTGCAGCTACTCAGGAGGCTGAGGCAGGAGAATCGCCTCAACCCACAAGGCAGAGGTTGTAGTGAGCCAAGATCACGCCACTGCACTCCAGCCTGGGCAAGAAGAGCGAAACTCTGTCTCAAAAAAAAAAAAACCACTTTTTTATATCATACTAGTCTATTATTTTTGCGTCTTTTCTTGGAAAACTCTCCTAGGTAGAAGACTGAAGACAGTTGACCACCTCTATCAAGTGGGGTGGGTGTTTGAATTAGCAGGCTCCTTTAAAAGGCAGAATCATGGAACCTGCTAATCAATAAACAGTTCTTAAAATAGGGATATAGTTACTAACCTGCTTTAAACATAAGCAAGAAAGCTAAATTCTTTATTTTGTATGAAACATAGATTATTGGACAGATTACCCAGGCACGAAAGATACTTGTTTTTTATTCAACTAGGAGCTGCTAAGACACATGGTTGCACAGCAGGTGAAACCAAATCTGCAGACTTTTAATACCATTCTGAAATGTCTCCGAAGATTTCATGTGCTTGCAAGATCGCCAGCCTTACAGATTTTACGTGAAATGAAAGCCACTGGAATAGGTGAGGACGCGCCCTTGAGTACTCTGAGGACAGAGACTGTGCCAGCCAGAGGTTTCAGGGCTACATAAGCAAAGAGCTTTAAATTATCCTTCTGTTTACATAATATGTTGGAAATTTTCTTTCCACGTTTGGCACATTTAATTACATGTACTTATTATAGTGGGAGTGCCTTCATCGTCTTAGTGTTCATTAGTATTTTAGGTACTTTGTTTATGGATCTGTTGAATCTGAGGAGAAGTGATTGCTTTGAGTTAGCTAGTTTTAAATTCATGACATTTTCCCAGCATAATTAGGTATTTGAACCTAAGTGTGTGCTAGTGTATTGTATATTTTTCATTAATTACTTTATTGAAAGTTGCTTTGGGAATCAATTCACTTCAATATGTTTTACTGTTCTCAGTGAAGAATGTGACTAGTAAGTATTTGGACTTTCAAAAAGTGATACAGTCTTCATGATAGTTTTTCACCTTTACATGAATGAGTTGGAAAATATCTTTGTTCAAAGGAATAGAAACGCATATTTTGCTTAAATATTAACAATATGTTTTTAATTCAGTGTGTCTCAGTAAACTATAGTTTGGATTGCTGTGTTTTTACCTCATTGTTTATTTTTTCTATCTACCTGGTAATTTGAGAACCCTCGCTGGCAACATATCACCATGTTATTCAGCTGTTTGATCAACCTGGTATGTATGGCCTTAAATTGTGTTAATTTATATAGAAAATTGACCAGCTTTCTTGAATTTATGTGATTAATTGTTGTAGGTTATCTTCTCTGCATATGAATTAAGAAAAGAGAATTTGTAAATTAACCTGTACAGCCTGAGCAGAAAGTTGTGGCTTTTTTTTTAGAGACAGGATCTTGCTCATTGCAGCCTTGAACTCCTGGGCTCAAACAGTCCTCCCTCCTCAGCCTCCTGAGTAGGTAGGATTACAGATGCCCACCAGCATGCCCAGCTGATTTTTTTTTTTATTGGACAGGGTCTTACTACCTAAAATTATTCTTGAGGGTAGCAATCTTGTTTGTGGTCTAAAACTTGAGCTGGAGGGGTGAGGGTTATGGATTGTAGTGGCAGTGATGTTGTACAAACAGGAATTGGGTAGAATGTATTTTGATTGAAGTTCCTTTCGTTCTCTGGAGCTATGCTATTTAATACCATAGCCACTAGCCACATGTGGCCAGTTAATTAAAATTAAGTAAAATAATAAATTATTTTGTCACATTAGTGCTCAGTAGCCATGTGTCTAGTGGCTACCATGTTCAGTGATGCAGATTCAGAACATTTCCATCTTTGCCAAAAGTTTGTGGACGTTGCTGCTCCAGAGGAAAGGTAAACTTATTGTGAAGCGTTTTGAGAGGACCTCAAGGCACCATTCGTTGTCCACTTTTAGGTCAGTTCCAGTGGGAGCTCTGCTCTGTAGGTGGACTTTGAAGAGAGACACACCTGAGCTGAGATGTCCACTCTACCATTTATTACCAGCTATGTCAAAGTGACTGGATACCTACCTGAGGAATAGCAGCAGGGTGTGGTAGTTAAATGAGTTCCACACCGTGTCTGCTACTGTGCTTGGAAGGCACATATGAGGCACTCAAAATCTTTTGGGTCTTATCCATTATCCCCAGCCTAAGAAATAACCCTTGAGTTCAGAATTGACAGTTCTAGTCATTCTTTCTTGTGGATAGACTATAAAAATTACAGAAGGGAACTTGATTCTCTCTGGTTTGGAGGACTAACTTTGTGAAATCCATATCCTCACCTGTATAGGCAAATTTTATCTTTAGGAAAAGGAACCAAACAGTTAATTGACTATACCTTGGAAACAGGTAAACAGTTTCCATAATTGTGTCCCCTAAAATTTTGTTCAACCTTGGTGAGATTGTGATGGAGCTAGTATTTCTGACCCCAAAGTATGTTCCTTTCCTCTATAACTCTCATCACTGGTTCAATTGCTAATCAAAGTCAGATGTACTTACATTTCATAAGTAACAGCCAGGACTGGGGGATGGGGGATCTGGGGGAGCTGTGTTGGTTTGTCTTATGTATATAAATTGCCTGTCTGCAACAGTAATTTTGGCTTACGCCTGTAATCCCAGCAATTTAGGAAGCCGAGACAGGAGGATTGCTTGAGCCCAGGAGTTTGAAACCAACCTGGACAACATAGAGAGACCTACATGTCTACTAAACATGAAAAAAGTATCTGGGCATGGTGGCGCATCCCTGTAGTCCCTGCTATTCAGGAGTATGAGGCAGGAGGATTGCTTGTGGCCAGGAGGTTGAAGCTGCAGTAACCTGGGTTTGTCCCCCTGCACTCCAGCCTAGGTGACAGAGCAAGACGCTGTCTCAATAGTAATAATAGTTTCTAGGAATTTACCCAAAAGAGAGAGCCTAAAATAACCTAGAAACAATACATTGAAAAGAGAATATTATGTAACTAATAAAATTAAGAATGTTAGCAAAGGGAAGCATGCTTGAGTAAATTGTGAAACTCTATCTGTACTGTCATTACAGCTCTACTACCATGACATACAGCACAGGTAGGGAAAGGAGTGTAGAGAAATATTTGACTGGGAATATTGCAGATGATTTTCTGACGTATTAGTGCTCAGCTCATGTTATTTTTAAGAACTG
>NW_026653999.1:0-10168 GCF_009828535.3 Hylobates moloch | reverse complement strand
GAGAATGATGGTTTCCAGCTTCATCCATGTCCCTACAAAGGACATGACTCATCCTTTTTATGGCTGCATAGTATTCCATGGTGTATATGTGCCACATTTTCTTAATCCAGTCTATCATTGATGGACATTTGGGTTGGTTCCAAGTCTTTGCTATTGTGAATAGTGCCACAATAAACATACGTGTGCATGTGTCTTTGTAGTAGCATGATTTATAATCCTTGGGGTATATACCCAGTAATGGGATGGCTGGGTCAAATGGTTTTCTAGTTCTAGATCCTTGAGGAATCGCCACACTTTCTTCCACCATGGTTGACCCAGTTTACAGTCCCACCAACAGTGTAAAAGTGTTCCTATTTCTCCACATCCTTTACAGCACCTGTTGTTTCCTGAATTTTTAATGATCACCATTCTAACTGGTGTGAGATGGTATCTCACTGTGGTTTTGATTTGCATTTCTCTGATGGCCAGTGATGATGAGCATTTTTTCATGTGTCTGTTGGCTGCATAAATGTCTTCTTTTGAGAAGTGTCTGTTCATATACTTCGCCCACTTTTTGATGGGGTTGTTTGTGTTTTTCTTGTAAATTTGTTTGAGTTCTTTGTAGATTCTGGATGTTAGCCCTTTGTCAGATGAGTAGATTGCACAAATTTTCTCCCATTCTGTAGGTTGCCTGTTCACTCTGATGGTAGTTTCTTTTGCTGTGCAGAAGCTCTTTAGTTTAGTTAGATCCCATTTGTCTATTTTGGCTTTTGTTGCCATTGCTTTTGGTGTTTTAGACATGAAGTCCTTGCCCATGCCTATGTCCTAAATGGTATTGCCTAGGTTTTCTTCTAGGGTTTTTATGGTTTTAGGTCTAACATTTAAGTCTTTAATCCATCTTGAATTAATTTTTGTCTAAGGTGTAAGGAAGGGATTCAGTTTCAGCTTTCTACATGTGGCTAACCAGTTTTCCCAGCACCATTTATTAAATAGGGAATCCTTTCCCCGTTTCTTGTTTTTGTCAGGTTTGTCAAAGATCAGATGGTTGTAGATGTGTGGTGTTATTTCTGAGGCCTCTGTTCTGTTCCATTGGTCTGTATCTCTGTTTTGGTATCAGTACCATGCTGTTTTGGTTACTGTAGCCTTGTAGTGTAGTTTGAAGTCAGGTAGCATGATGCCTCCAGCTTTGTGCTTTTTGCTTAGGATTGTCTTGGCAATGAGGGCTCTTTTTTGGTTCCACATGAACTTTAAAGTAGTTTTTTCCAATTCTGTGAAGAAAGTCATTGGTAGCATGATGGGGATGGCATTGAATCTATAAAATACCTTGGGTACTATGGCCATTTTCATGATATTGATTCTTCCTATCCATGGGCATGGAATGTTCTTCCATTTGTTTGCATCCTCCTTTACTTTGTTGAGTAGTGGTTTGTAGTTCTCCTTGAAGAGGTCCTTCACATCCCCTGTAAGTTGGATTCCTAGGTACTTTATTCTCTTTGTAGCAATTGTGAATGGGAGTTCACTCATAATTTTGCTCTCTGTTTGTCTGTTATTGGTGTATAGGAATGCTTGTGATTTTTGCACTTTGATTTTGGATCCTGAGACTTTGTTCAAGTTGCTTATCAGCTTAAGGATATTTGGGGCTGAGACGATGGGGTTTTCTAAGTATACAATCATGTCATCTGCAAACAGGGACAATTTGACTTCCTCTTTTCCTAACTGAATACAATTTATTTCTTTCTCGTGCCTGACTGTCCTGGCTAGAGCTTCCAACACTATGTTGAATAGGAGTGGTGAGAGAGGGCATCCCTGTCTTGTGCCAGTTTTCAAAGGGAATGCTTCTAGTTTTTGCCCATTCAGTATGATATTGGCTGTGGGTTTGTCATAAATAGCTCTTATTATTTTGAGATACGTTCCATCAATACCTAGCTTATTGAGAGTTTTTAGCATGAAGGGCTGTTGAATTTTGTCGAAGGCCTTTTCTGCATTGATTTGAGATAATCATGTGGTTTCTGTCGTTGATTCTGTTTATGTAATGGATTATGTTTATTGATTTGTGTATGTTGAACCAGCCTTGCATCCCAGGGATGAAGCTGACTTGATCGTGCTGGATAAGCTTTTTGATGTGCGGCTGGATTCGGTTTGCCAGTATTTTATTGAGGATTTTTGCATCGATGTTCATCAGAGGTATTGGTCTAAAATTCTGTTTTTATTTTGTTGTGTCTCTGCCAGGTTTTGGTATCAGGATGATGCTGGCCTCCTAAAATGAGTTAGGGAGGATTCCCTCTTTTTCTATTGATTGGAATAGTTTCAGAAGGATTGGGACCAGCTCCTCTTTGTACCTCTGGTAGAATTTGGCTGTGAATTCATCTGGTCCTGGACTTTTTTTGGTTGGTAGGCTGTTGATTATTGCCTCAATTTCAGAGCCTGTTATTGATCTATTCAGAGATTCAGCTTCTTCCTGGTTTAGTCTTGGGAGGGTGTATGTGTCCAGGAATTTATCCATTTCTTCTAGATTTTCTAGTTTATTTTCATAGAAGTGTTTATAGTATTATTATTATTATTATTATTATTATTTTTTTTTTTTTTTTGAGATGGAGTCTCGCTCTGTTGCCCAGGCTGGAGTGCAGTGGCACAATCTCGGCTCACTGCAAGCTCTGCCTCCCGGGTTCACGCCATTCTCCTGCCTCAGCCTCTCCGAGTAGCTGGGACTACAGGCGCCCGCCACCACGCCCGGCTAATTTTTTTGTATTTTTAGTAGAGACGGGGTTTCACTGTGGTCTCGATCTCCTGACCTTGTGATCCGCCTGCCTCGGCCTCCCAAAGTGCTGGGATTACAAGCGTGAGCCACCGCGCCCGGCCTGTGTTTATAGTATTCTTTGATGGTAGTTTGTATTTCTGTGTGATCGGTGGTGATATCCCCTTCATCGTTTTTTATTGCATCTATTTGATTCTTCTCTCTTTTCTTCTTTATTAGTCTTGCTAGCATTCTATCAATTTTGTTGATCTTTTCAGAAAACCAGCTCCTGGATTCATTGATTTTTTTGAAGGGTTTTTTTGGTGTCTCTATCTCTTTCAGTACTGCTCTGATCTTAGTTATTTGTTGCCTTCTGCTAGCTTTTGAATTTGTTTGTTCTTGCTTCTCTAGTTCTTTTAATTGTGATGTTAGGGTGTCAATTTTAGATCTTTCCTGCTTTCTCTTGTGGGCATTTAGTGCTATAAATTTCCCTCTATACACTGCTTTAAATGTGTCCCAGAGATTCTGGTACTTTGTGTCTTTTTTCTCATTGGTTTCAAAGAACATCTTTATTTTGGCCTTCATTTTGTTATTTACCCAGTAGTCATTCAGGAGCAGGTTGTTCACTTTATATGTAGTTCTGCAGTTTGGAGTGAGTTTCTTAATCCCAATTCTAATTTCATTGCACCATGGTCTGAGAGACAGTTTGTTGTGATTTCTGTTCTTTTACATTTGCTGAGGAGTGCTTTACTTCCAGCTATTTGGTCAATTTTGGAGTAAGTGTGATGTGGTGCTGAGAAGAATGTATATTCTGTTGATTCTTGGTGGAAAGTTCTGTAGATGTCTATTAGGTCTGCTTGGTGCAGAGCTGAATTCAAGTCCTGGATATCCTTGTTAACCTTCTGTCTCATTGATCTGTCTAATACTGACAGTGGGGTGTTAAAGTCTCCCATTATTATTGTGTGGGAGTCTAAGTCTCTTTGTAGGTCTCTAAGGACTTGCTTTATGAATCTGGGTGCTCCTGTATTGAGTGCATATATATGTAAGGTAGTTAACTCTTCTTGTCGAATTGATCCCTTTACCGTTATGTAATGGCCTTCTTTGTCCCTTTTGATCTTTGTTGGTTTAAAGTCTGTTTTATTAGAGACTGGGATTGCAACCCCTGCTCTTTTTTGCTTTCTGTTTGCTTGGCAGATCTTCCTCCATCCCTTTATTTTCAGCCTGTGTGTGTCTCTGCACATGAGATGGGTCTCTTGAACGCAGCACACTGCATTGGGTCTTGACTATTTATCGAATTTGCCAGTCTGTGTCTTTTAATTAGGGCATTTAGCCCATTTAGATTTAAGGCTAATATTGTTATGTGTGAATTTGATCCTGTCATTATGATGTTAGCTGGTTATTTTGCCCATTAGTTGATGCAGTTTTTTCCTAGCATCGATGGTCGTTACAATTTGTCATGTTTTTGCAGTGGCTGGTACTGGTTGTTCCTTTCCATGTTTAGTGCTTCCTTCAGGAGCTCTTGTAAGTCAAGGCAGGCCTGGTGGTGACAAAATCTCTCAGCATTTGCTTGTCTGTAAAGGATTTTATTTCTCCTTCACTGATGAAGCTTAGTTTGGCTGGATATGAAATTCTGGGTTGAAAATTCTTTCCTTTAAGAATGTTGAGTATTGGCCCCCACTCTCTTCTGGCTTGTAGAGTTTCTGTTGAGAGATCTGCTGTTAGTCCGATGGACTTCCCTTTGTGGATAACCCGACCTTTCTCTCTGGCTGCCCTTAACACTTTTTTCTTCATTTCAACCTTGGTGAATCTGAGAATTATGTGTCTTGGGGTTGCTCTTCTCGAGGAGTAACTTTGTAGTGGTCTCTCTCTTTCCTGAATTTGAATGTTGGCCTCCTTGCCAGGTTGGGGACGTCATCCTGGATAATGTGCTGAGGAGTGTTTTCCAAATGGGTTCCATTCTCCCCGTCACTTTCAGGTACACCCGTCAAACATAGATTTGGTCTTTTCACATAGTCCCATATTTCTTGGAGGCTTTGTTCATTTATTTTTACTCTTTTTTCTCTAAACTTCTCTTCTCACTTTATTTCATTAAGTTGATCTTCAATCACTGATACCCTTTCTTCCACTCAATGGAATTCGCTATTGAAGCTTGTGCATGCATCGTGTAGTTCTCATGCCATGGTTTTCAGCTCCATCAGGTCATTAGCCAGGTGCAATGTTTTCCCAACATTGAAGAGATTATCCTTTCCTCACTGTGTTTTCTTGGCATCCTTGTCAAAGATAAGTTGACCATAGATTAGTGGATTTATTTCTGGGTTTTCTATTCCGTTCTATAGGTCTGTTTTATGTCGGTACCATACTATTTTGATTAATGTATCTTTGTAATATATTCTGGGTTTTTGTTGTTGTTTTGTTTTTGAGATAATGTCTTGTTCTGTCACCCAGGCTGGAATGCGAAGTTGTGATCATTGTAACCTCCAACTCCTGAGCTCAAGCAATCCTCCCACATCAGCCTCCTGGGTAGCTAGGACTGTAGGTGCATGTCACTATGCCCAGTTTAAATTTTTTGCAGAGACAGGATCTTTTATGTTGCCCAGGCTGGTCAGGAACTCTTGTAATATATTTTGAAAACAAGAATTGTGATGCCTCTAGCTTTTCTTCTTGCTCAAGGTTGCTTTGGCTATTTGGGGTCTTTTGTGGTTCCATATGAATTTTAGGATTTTTTTCTATTTCTGTAAAGAATGCCACTGAGGCCGGGTGCAGTGGCTCATGCCTGTAATCCCAGCACTTTGGAAGGCCAAGGTGGGCGGATCACCTGAGGTCAGGAGTTCGAGACCATCCTGGCTAACATGGTGAAACCCCGTCTCTACTAAAGATACAAAAAATTGGCTGGGTGTGGTGGCGTGCACCTGTAATCCTGGCTACTTGGGAGGCTGGAGAAGGAGAATCGCTTGAACCCAGGAATCAAATGTTGCAATGAGCCAAGATTGTGTCATTGCACTCCAGTCTGGGCTACAAGACTGGAAGTTCATCTCAAAAAAATAAATAAATAAAAATAAAAAATAGGCTGGGCGGCCGGGCGCAGTGGCTCATGCCTGTAATCTCAGCACTTTGGGAGGCCGAGTTGGGTGGATCACGAAGTCAGGAGATTGAGACCATCCTGGCTAACATGGTGAAACCTCGTCTCTACTAAAAATACAAAAAAAAAAAAAAATTAGCCAGGTGTGGTGGTGGGCGCCTATAATCCCAGCTACTCAGGAGGCTGAGGCAGGAGAATGGCATGAACTCGGGAGGTGGAGCTTGCAGTGAGCTGAGATCACACCACTGCACTCCAGCCTGGGCCTCCGTCTGAGACTCCGTCTCAAAAAAAAAAAAAAAAAAAAAAAGGCTGGGCGCAGTGGCTCATGCCTATAATCCCAGCACTTTGGGAGGCCAAGGCAAGCGGATCACCTGAATTCAGGAGTTTGAGACCAGCCTGACTAACATGGAGAAACCCCATCTCTATTAAATTAAATAAATAAATACAAAATTAGCCGAGTGTAGTGGCACATGCCTGTAATCCCAGCTACTTGGGAGGCTGAGGCAGGAGAATCTCTTGAACCCAGGAGGTGGAGGTTGCAGCGAGCCGAGATCATGCCATTGCACTCCAACCTGGGTGACAAGAGTGAAACTCTGTCTCAGAAAAATAAAAGAAATACAATAAAAAAAAAAAAAACTTTCCTCTCCTTAACCCACTCATGTGTATGTGTCGTTAATCTTCTCAGCATGAGATGACAAACCCCATCTCTACTAAAAATACAAAAATTAGCTGGGCATGGTGGTGCACCCCTGTAATCCCAGCACTTTGGGAGGCCAAAGTGGATGGATCACCTGAGGTCAGGAGTTTGAGAACAGCCTGGCCAACATGGTGAAACCCCTCCTCTACTAAAGATACAAAAAATTTGCTGAGCGTGGTCACGCACGCCTGTAATCCCAGCTACTTGGGAGGCTGGGGCAGGAGAATCGCTTGAACCTGGGAGGCAGAGGTTGCAGTGAGCCGAGGTCACACCATTGCACTTCAGCCTGGGTGACAGGGCGAGACTCTGTCTCAAAAAAAAAAAAAAAAAAAACAACTCTTGCATGCAAGCTATCAGGGAGGTCAGTTCTTAAGCACGAGCTGCCTGATTCTCCTTATTTGGCGCCCTGCAAATAACTGCCCTTCTTTCTCCCTATGCAAACCTCAGTATAGATGTTTGACCTTGTAGCAGGATGAGTCGCAGACAAAACTCCTCAGACACCGGATTAAAGAAGGAAGAGGTTTTTTTTATTCAGCCGGGGGAGCGTCAGCAGACTCGTGTCTTAAGAGCCAAGCTCCCCGAAAAAGAAATTCCTAGCCCTTTTAAGGGCTTACAATTCTAAGGGGTCTACGTGAAAGAGTCATAATAGATCAAGTAAGCGTGAGGAACGTGACTGGGGGCTACATACATCAGCTAACAGAACAAAAGATCTTACAGTGCTTTCTCATACAATGTCTGGAATTTACAGATAACACCAGTAGTTTTGGTCAGGGGTTAATATTATTATTATTTTAACCACCAGGGCCAAGTGGTGGCACCAAGGTCATCTAGCTATTATCTTACTTCTGTTTCTTTTCAACTTTTTGCTTTCTCCCTTTTCTCCTGTCTTATAAACTAGGGTAAAAGGGGAGGTTGGGGAGAAACTGGGAAAGACAACAGGAGAAGTGGTGGTCTCATACCGTATTTCCCCCCTTTGAGAATTTTTACTTTTTAGTGGGAGTTCTCACTCTTATCTTTACTTTGTGAGTCTTTCTGTGAGATAGAGCGATAGTGATTTATGTAATACACGTGTGCTGAAGTTTTCTGATGAACTAAAGTAGCAACAAAAGCTGTTATCATTTGAAAAAGCAAGGGTAACACACAGGGGAGCAGCAAGCAAGTTCTTATCACTAGCAATACACCTATAATGAGGGTTTTAAATCCTCCTATAGCTGGAAAAAAATAAAAAATAGGCTGGGCGGCCAGGCGCAGTGGCTCATGCCTGTAATCTCAGCATTTTGGGAGGCTGAGTCTCCCAAAAAAAAAAAAGTTGAAAAGGCCACCCGGTGCAGACAGGAGAGGGAGGTGAGGGGACGAAAGGGAAGACGCCCGGGGTGGATGGAAGTCAGTGCCCTTGGGTGCTGGTATCTGTCTTCCCGGCCACTGCTGGATCAGGCTTCTGAGCCTGTTGGCTGTCAGGGCCACACTGTGTCCCATAGGTGCCATGGCAGTCCCCGTGAAATCCACCAGGTGTCACCAGGCAGCATACAGGTAACAGGCCTGGAAGATCCCCAACAGCCCAGCTGGACATGCTCAGACACTCTGGGGCTCCTCATTCAGTGGGACAAACTCCAGGACCCAGCGAAGGAAACGGGAACACACCAGGCTGAGCAGTATGGCTAAATCCATTTATTCCAAAATGAAAAGCAAAATAAACAGGAGTCGCATCACCAAGGGAGCCACGACCCCATCCCCGCCTCCTTCCTCTGTCCTATGCTAGCAATAAATACGTTTCCCAGATGCAAATAATTATTAGAACCTCCTCGCCATATGCCAGCTCTAACCTCCACTCGGTACGATACAGGGGCGGCCCCACCCCCCAGAATATACAAAATGTTACACAGATACAATATATACACTGGGGAAGGGGGGGTCACCCCAGCAGCCCGTGCCCTCGCCTGGTCTACTGTTAGCCCCACTGTCCTGCCTCAGCTGCCTCTCTGAATAAGAAGATGGGAGACCCCTGAGGGAATAGTTGCTTTGGTGAGAGTAAGGAGGCCATCAGATCTCCTCTAAACAAACCAACTCCCCCAACCTCTGGCTCTTAAATAACAAACATCATCATCCAGAAATTTAAGGACTCAGCCCTGGTCAAGGTGGCAAAGGGTCTGTCTCCCCCCATTAGACAGGGGTCTTGTCTTGCTACCCTAATGGTAAAGGGGTGACTGGGAAGGGGTGGTAGGGATGTGGTGGGGGCGGAGACTCCAGACCCCCTTCTCCAGGCTTATGCTGACAGGGGCCTGCTTTTATTTATTTTTATTTATATCCCGTGACTTTATTTTTAATCCCATAACTTCTTTTTCGTGACTTTTTAAATAACTTTTCATACAAGTTTTTTCTACTTTTTTTGACACACTTTTCCACATTTTTTATCCCATAACTCTTTCATCCCATAACTTTGTTTGTTCTTTTAATAAACAGACTTATATAGTTGCAATTTTGTAAAAATAAAAACAGATTATCTCATGCCAAGCGTGCCCATTATTTGCAGGCTATAGTATTTAATACTATAGTTTTCAAGACACACAAAATTTTAAGGCAAAAACAGCACTTTGCAACAATTTAATAATTTATTACATTACAGTAACATCACAGCAGTCAACAATGCCACTTTAGGCAAAAGTCAGTATTTCCATTATACATTCTGTTTGTAAGAATTCATAAATAGGTAAAAGTCATTCTAAGAAAACTTGGCAAAAAAAGCTTTGGATTAGAATTGGCATTTCTTTCTCTACTTTTCCTTCCCTTGGTTTCTTTCTTTTAAACTACAGTATTCATATTTAAAATGTTTTAACTTATTTCAAAACATTAAGATAGCAGTTACATTTTTGAATAGTTATATTATTTTAAGATGACTAAGATAAAGTTTTAGAGAAATTATATTATGGATAGGGCTGATTTACATTTTCACATTTTCAAAAAATTAGCTTTGGTTTTATTTATTTATTTATTTATTTATTTATTTATTTATTTATTTATTTTGGGACGGAGTCTCGCTCTATCGCCCAGGCTGGAGTGCAGTGGCGCAATCTCGGCTCACTGCAAGCTCCGCCTCCTGGGTTCACGCCATTCTCCTGCCTCAGCCTCTCCAAGTAGCTGGGACTACAGGTGCCCGCCACCACGCCCGGCTAATTTTTTTGTATTTTTAGTAGAGACGGGGTTTCACCGTGGTCTCGATCTCCTGACCTCGTGATCCGCCCACCTCGGCCTCCCAAAGTGCTGGGATTACAAGCGTGAGCCACTGCGCCCGGCCTAGCTTTGGTTTTAGAACTGATTTTTTTCATTTCGAGAAAACCTATCGGTTTAATCAAATACTTTGAAAATAATCATCATATATTGCAGTCTTTAGATAGGTATTTTGATTCTTTACTTCCTGCAGAAATTTACATTTATTCAGTTGAACTCACATTTTAAAATTCTGTTTCTGATGAACTCTAACCTCTAATGTTGCCTTCTAAGCAAATTGAAAGCTGCCTTATACTGAATGAGGAAGAAAACAAATACTTGGCTGAATGAGGTATTGCAAAAGACTGCATGCACTTTGAAGAAAGACTTAAGTTATTGTCACACGGTTTCCATTCTTTTTAGCTTTTTCTTAAACATATGACAAAATACCTACACAAAGAGTGGTATTTGAATT
>NW_026653998.1:3625-10177 GCF_009828535.3 Hylobates moloch | reverse complement strand
AACAGTGTTTCAGAACTTCTCAATCAAAAGTAAGCTTCAACTCCGTTAGTTGAATGCACAGAACAGAAAGAAGTTTCCAAAATGCTTCTGTGTAGTTTTTATTGGAAGATATTCCTTTTTCCACTATAAGCCTACTGGCGCTCAGAATGTCTACTTGCAGTTTCTACAAAAAGAGTGTTTCAGAAATGCTCTATCAAAAGTAAGCTTCAACTCTCTTAGTTGAATGCACAGAACAGAAAGAAGTTTCACAGAATGCGTCTGTGTAGTTTTTATTTGAAGATATTCTTTTTCCGTTGTAG
The DNA here is from genome assembly GCF_009828535.3 of Hylobates moloch. Lineage (NCBI taxonomy): Eukaryota > Metazoa > Chordata > Mammalia > Primates > Hylobatidae > Hylobates > Hylobates moloch. The sequence continues at coordinate 9,878 of NW_026653998.1, read as the reverse complement.
GCCCCTTTGTGCTCCGAATGTCCCCTTGCAGTTTCTACAGAAACAGTGTTGCAGAACTGCTCAATCAAAAGTAGGCTTCAACTCTGTTAGTTGAATGCACAGAACAGTCAAAAGTTTCACAGAATGCTTCAGTGTAGTTTTTATTTGAAGATATTCCTTTTTCCACTAAAGGCCCCCTATAGCTCAAAATATCGCCTTCCACTTTCTACAGAAAGAGTGTTTCAGAACTGCTCAATCAAAACTAAGCTTCAACTCTGTTAGTTCAATGCACAGAACAGAAAGATGTTGCACAGAATGCTTCTGTGTAGTTTTTGTTTGAAGATATTCCTTTTTCCACTATAATACCATTAGCACTCAAAATGTCCACTTGCAGTTTCTACATAAAGAGTGTTTCAGAACTGTTCTATCAAAGGTAAGCTTCAACTCTGTTAGTTGAATGCACAGAACAGAAAGAAGTTTCACAGAATGCTTCTGTGTAATTTTTTTTTTTGAAGATATCCGTTTTTCCACTGTAGGCCCATGGTTGCTCCGAATATCCCCTTGTATTTTCTACAGAAACAGGGTTTCAGAACTGCTCAATCAAAAGTAAGCTTCAAGTCTGTTAGTTGAATGCACAGAACAGAAAGAAGTTTCACAGAATGCTTCAGTTTAGTTTTTATTTGATGATATTCCTTTTTCCACTTTAGGCCCGTTAGTGCTCGGAATGTACCCTGGCGTTTTCTACAGAAAGAGTGATTCAGAACTGCTCTATCAAAAGTAAGCTTCAACTCTGTTTGTTGAATGCAGAGAACAGAAAGAAGTTTCACCGAATGCTTCTGTGCAGTTTTTATTTGAAGATATTCCTTTTTCCACTATAGGCCTATTAGCTCTCCGAATTTTCCCTTGCAGTTACAACAGAAAGAGTGTTTCAGAACTGCTCAATCAAAGGTAAGCTTCAAGTCTGTTAGTTGTATGCACAGAACAGAAAGAAGTTTCACAGAATGCTTCTGTGTAGTTTTTATTTGAAGACATTCCTTTTACCACTATAAGCCCTTTAGCGCTCAGAATGTCCACTTCCAGTTTCTACAGAAAGAGTGTTTCATAAGTGCTCTATCAAAAGTAAGCTTCAACTCTGTTAGTTGAATGCACAGTACAGAAAGATGTTTCACAGAATGCTTCTGTGTAGTTTTTATTTGAAGATATTCCTTTTTCCTCTAAAGGCCCCTTAGTGCTCCCAATGTCTTCTTGCAATTTCTACAGAAAGAGTGTTTCAGAACTGCTCAATCAAAGAAGGTTCAAATTTGTTTGTTGAATGCACAGAAGAGAAAGAAGTTTCACAGAATACTTCTGTGCAGTTTTTATTTGAAGTTATTGCTTTTTCCAATAAAGGCCCCCTAATGCTCAAAATATCCTCTTCCAGTTTCTACAGAAAGAGTGTTTCAGAACTGCTCTATCAAAAGTAATCTTCAACTCTGTTAGTTGAATGCACAGAACAGAAAGAAGTTGCACACAATGCTTCTGTGTAGTTTTTATTTGAAGATATTTCTTTTCCGCTATAGGCCTCTTAGCGCTCCGAATGTCCACTTGCAGTTTCTACAGAAAGAGTGTTTCAGAACTGCTCAATCAAAACTAAGCTTCAAATCTGTTAGTTGAATGCACAGAAGAGAAAGAAGTTTCACAGAATGCTTTTGTGCAGTTTTTATTGGAAGTTATTCTTTTTCCACTATAGGCCCCGTAGTGCTCTGATTGTCCCCTTGCAGTTTGTACAGAAAGAGTGTTTCGGAACTGCTCAATCAAAACCAAGCTTCAAATCTGTTAGTTGAATGCACAGAACATGAAGAAGCTTCACAGAATGCTTCTGTGTAGTTTTTATTTGAAGATATTCCTTTTTCCGCTCTAGGCCCCTTAGCGCTCCGAATGTCCACTTGCAGTTTCTACAAAAAGAGTGTTTCAGAACTGCTCTATCAAAAGTAAGCTTCAACTCTGCTAGTTGAATGCACAGAACAGAAAGAAGATTCACAGAATGCTTCTGTGTAGTTTTTATTTGAAGATATTCCTTTTTCCACTATGGGCCCCTTTGTGCCTCGAATGTCCCCTTGCAGTTTCTACAGAAACAGTGTTTCAGAACTGCTCAATCAAAAGTAAGCTTCAACTCTGTTAGTTGAATGCACAGAACAGTAAGAAGTTTCACAGAATGCTTCTGTGTAGTTTTTATTTGAAGATATTCTCTCTCAAAAACCCTTCCATTTCTACAAAAATGGTTTTCAGAATGTTCATAAAAATAACTTCAATCTGTTATTGGATGACATAACAGAAAGATTTGAAAATTGAAGATATTCCTTTTTCCACTATAATACCCTTAGCGCTCAGACTGTCCAATTGCAGTTTCTACAGAAAGAGTGTTTCAGAACTGCTCTATCAAAAGCAAGCTTCAACTCTGTTAGTTGAATGCACAGAACAGGAAGAAGTTTCACAGAATGCTTCTGTGTAGTTTTTATTTGAAGATATTCCTTTTTCCACTGTAGGTCCCTTAGCGGTCCGTAAGTCCCCTTGCAGTTTCTACAGAAAGAGTGTTTCATAAATACTCTATCAAAAGTAAGCTTCAACTCTGTTAGTTGAATGCACAGAACAGAAACATGTTTCAAAGAATGCTTCTGTGTAGTTTTTATTTGAAGATATTCCTTTTTCCACTATAGGCACCTTAGTGCTCCGAATGTCCCCATGCGGTTTCTACAGAAACAGTGTTTCAGAACTGCTCAATCAAAAGTAAGCTTCAACTCCGTTAATTGAATGCACAGAGCAGAAAGAAGTTTCACAAAATGCTTCTTTGTAGTTTTTATTTGAAGATATTCCTTTTTCCACTATAATCCCCTTAGCGCTCAGAATGTCTACTTCCAGTTTCTACAGACAGAGTGTTTCAGAACTGCTCTATCAAAAGTAAGCTTCAACTCTCTTAGTTGAATGCACAAAACAGAAAGAAGTTTCACAGAATGCTTCTGTGTAGTTTTTATTTGCAGATATTCCTTTTTCCACTATAGGCTCCTTAGTTCTCCGAATGTCCCCTTGCAGTTTCTACAGAAACAGTGTTTCAGAACTGCTCAATCAAAAGTAAGCTTCAACTCTGTTAGTTGAATGCACAGAACAGTAAGAAGTTTCACAGAATGCTTCTGTGTAGTTTTTATTTGAAGATATTCCTTTTTCCACTAAAGGCCCCCTAGTGCTCAAAATATCCCCTTCCAGTTTCTACAGAAAGAGAGTTTCAGAACTGCTCAATCAAAACTAAGCTTCAACCCTGTTAGTTGAATGCACAGAACAGAAACAAGTTGCACAGAATGCTTCTGTGTAGTTTTCCTTTGAAGATATTCCTTTTTCCACTATAATACACTTAGCGCTCAGAATGTCCACTTGCAGTTTCTACAGAAACAGTGTTTCAGAACTGCTCTATCAAATGTAAGCTTCAACTCTGCTAGGTGAATGCACAGAACAGAAAGAAGTTTCACAGAATGCTTCTGTGTAGTTTTTATTTGAAATAATCCTTTTTTTGCTATAGGCCCCTTAGCGCTCCGAATGTCCCATTGCAGTTTCTACAGAAAGAGTGTTTCACAACTGCTCTATCAAAAGTAAGCTTCAACTCTGTTAGTTGAATGCGCAGAACAGAAAGATGTGTCACAGAATGCTTCTGTGTAGTTTTTATTAGAAGATATTCCTTTTTCCACTATAGGTCCCTTAGTGCTCCGAATGTCTCCATGCAGTTTCTACCTAAACAGTGTTTCGGAACTTCTGAATCAAAAGTAAGCTTCAACTCCGTTAGTTGAATGCACAGAACAGAAAGAAGTTTCCAAAATGCTTCTGTGTAGTTTTCATTGGAAGATATTCCTTTTTCCACTATAAGCCAAATGGCGCTCAGAATGTCTACTTGCAGTTTCTACAAAAAGAGTGTTTCAGAACTGCTCTATCAAAAGTAAGCTTCAACTCTCTTAGTTGAATGCACAGAACAGAAAGAAGTTTCACAGAATTCGTCTGTGTACTTTTAATTTGAAGATATTCCTTTTTCCGCTGTAGGCCCCTTTGTGCTCCGAATGTCCCCTTGCAGTTTCTACAGAAACAGTGTTGCAGAACTGTTCAATCAAAAGTAGGCTTCAACTCTGTTAGTTGAATGCACAGAACAGTGAGAAGTTTCACAGAATGCTTCTGTGTAGTTTTTATTTGAACATATTCCTTTTTCCACTAAAGGCCCCCTAGAGCTCAAAATATCGCCTTCCACTTTCTACAGAAAGAGTGTTTCAGAACTGCTCCATCAAAACTAAGCTTCAACTCTGTTAGTTCAATGCACAGAACAGAATGATGTTGCACAGAATGCTTCTGTGTAGTTTTTGTTTGAAGATATTCCTTTTTCCACTATAATACCATTAGCGCTCAGAATGTCCACTTCCAGTTTCTACATAAAGAGTGTTTCAGAACTGCTCTATCAAAGGTAAGCTTCAACTCTGTTAGTTGAATGCACAGAACAGAAAGAAGTTTCACAGAATGCTTCTGTTTAGTTTGTATTTGAAGATATCACTTTTTCCACTATGGTCCCCTTAGCACTTCGAATGTCCCCTTGCAGTTTCTACAGAAAGAGTGTTTCATAGCTGCTCTATCAAAACTAAGCTTCAACTCTCTTAGTTGAATGCACAGAACAGAAAGAAGTTTCACAGAATGCTTCTGTGTAGTTTTTATTTGATGATTTACCTTTTTCCACTTTAGGCCCGTTAGTTCTCGGAATGTCCCCTGGCAGTTTCTACAGAAAGAGTGATTCAGAACTTCTCTATCAAAAGTAAGCTTCAACACTGTTAGTTGAATGCAGAGAACAGAAAGAAGTTTCACAGAATGCTTCTGTGCAGTTTTTATTTGATGATATTCCTTTTTCCACTACAGGCCTATTAGCTCTCCGAATGTTCCCTTGCAGTTACCACAGAAAGAGTTTTTCAGAACTGCTCAATCAAATGTAAGCTTCAAATCTGTTAGTTGAATGAACAGAACAGAAACAAGTTTCACAGAATGCTTCTGTGTAGTTTTTATTTGAAGACATTCCTTTTACCACTATAAGCCCCTTAGCGCTCAGAATGTCCACTTGCAGTTTCTACAGAAAGAGTGTTTCATAACTGCTCTATCAAAAGTAAGCTTCAACTCCGTTAGTTGAATGAACAGAACAGAAAGAAGTTTCACAGAATGCTTCTGTGTAGTTTTTATTTGAAGATATTCCTTTTTCCTCTATAAGCCCCTTAGTGCTCCGAATGTCCCCTTGCATTTTCTACAGAAAGAGTGTTTCAGAACTGCTCAGTCAAAAGAAGGTTCAAATCTGTTAGTTGAATGCACAGAAGAGAAAGAAGTTTCACAGAATGCTTCTGTGCAGTTTTTAATTGAAGTTATTCATTTTTCCACTATAGGCCCCTTAGTGCTCAGATTGTCCCCTGGCAGTTTCTACAGAAAGAGTGTTTCAGAACTGCTCAATCAAAAGAAGGTTCAACTCTGTTATTTGAATGCACAGAACAGAAAGAAGTTTCACAGAATGATTCTGTGTAGTTGTTATTTGAGGATATTCCTTTTTCCACCTTAGGCCGCTTAGTTCTCGGAATCTCCCCTTGCAGTTTCTACAGAAAGAGTGTTTCCGAACTGCTCTATCAAAAGTAAGCTTCAACTCTGTTAGTTCAATGCACAGAACAGAAAGAAGTTTCCCAGAATGCTTCTGTGTAGATTTTTTGACGATATTGCTTTTTCCACAGTAGCCCCCTTAGTGCTCGTAATGTCCCCTTGCAGTTTCAACAGAAACAGTGTTTCAGAACTGCTCAATCAAGAGAAAGCTTCAACTCTGTTAGTTGAATACACAGGACAGTAAGAAGTTTCACAGAATGATTCTGTGTAGTTTTTATTTGAAGATATTTCTTTTTCCACTAAAGGGCCCATAGTGCTCAAAATATCCTCTTCCAGTTTCTACAGAAAGAGTGTTTCGGACCTGCTCTATCAAAAGTAAGCTTCAACTCTCTTAGTTGAATGCACAAAACAGTAAGTAGTTTCACAGAATGATTCTGTGTTGTTTTTATTTGAAGATATTCCTTTTTCCAATAAAGACCCCCTACTGCTCAAAATATCCTCTTCCAGTTTCTACAGAAAGAGTGTTTCAGAACGGCTCAATCAAAACTAATCTTCAACTCTGTTAGTTGAATGCACAGAACAGAAAGAAGTTGCACAGAATGCTTCTGTGTAGTTTTTATTTGAAGATATTCCTTTTTCC
>NW_026653998.1:0-3615 GCF_009828535.3 Hylobates moloch | reverse complement strand
CACAGAATGCTTCTGTGTAGTTTTTATTTGAAGATATTCCTTTTTCCTCTATAAGCCCCTTAGTGCTCCGAATGTCCCCTTGCATTTTCTACAGAAAGAGTGTTTCAGAACTGCTCAGTCAAAAGAAGGTTCAAATCTGTTAGTTGAATGCACAGAAGAGAAAGAAGTTTCACAGAATGCTTCTGTGCAGTTTTTAATTGAAGTTATTCATTTTTCCACTATAGGCCCCTTAGTGCTCAGATTGTCCCCTGGCAGTTTCTACAGAAAGAGTGTTTCAGAACTGCTCAATCAAAAGAAGGTTCAACTCTGTTATTTGAATGCACAGAACAGAAAGAAGTTTCACAGAATGATTCTGTGTAGTTGTTATTTGAGGATATTCCTTTTTCCACCTTAGGCCGCTTAGTTCTCGGAATCTCCCCTTGCAGTTTCTACAGAAAGAGTGTTTCCGAACTGCTCTATCAAAAGTAAGCTTCAACTCTGTTAGTTCAATGCACAGAACAGAAAGAAGTTTCCCAGAATGCTTCTGTGTAGATTTTTTGACGATATTGCTTTTTCCACAGTAGCCCCCTTAGTGCTCGTAATGTCCCCTTGCAGTTTCAACAGAAACAGTGTTTCAGAACTGCTCAATCAAGAGAAAGCTTCAACTCTGTTAGTTGAATACACAGGACAGTAAGAAGTTTCACAGAATGATTCTGTGTAGTTTTTATTTGAAGATATTTCTTTTTCCACTAAAGGGCCCATAGTGCTCAAAATATCCTCTTCCAGTTTCTACAGAAAGAGTGTTTCGGACCTGCTCTATCAAAAGTAAGCTTCAACTCTCTTAGTTGAATGCACAAAACAGTAAGTAGTTTCACAGAATGATTCTGTGTTGTTTTTATTTGAAGATATTCCTTTTTCCAATAAAGACCCCCTACTGCTCAAAATATCCTCTTCCAGTTTCTACAGAAAGAGTGTTTCAGAACGGCTCAATCAAAACTAATCTTCAACTCTGTTAGTTGAATGCACAGAACAGAAAGAAGTTGCACAGAATGCTTCTGTGTAGTTTTTATTTGAAGATATTCCTTTTTCCACTATAAGCCCCTTAACGTTCAGAATGTCTACTTGCAGTTTCTACAGAAAGAGTGTTTCAGAACTGCTCTATCAAAGGTAAGCTTCAACTCTGCTATTTGAATGCACAGAATAGAAAGTAGTTTAACAGAATGCTTCTGTGTAGTATTTATTTGAAGATATTACTTTTTCCACTATAAACCCCTTAGCGCTCAGAATGTCTACTTGCAGTTTCTACAGAAAGAGTGTTTCAGAACTCCTCTATCAAAAGCAAGCTTCAACTCTCTTAGTTGAATGCACAGAACAGAAAGAAGTATCACAGAATGCTTCTGTGCAGTTTTTATTTGAAGATATTCCTATTTCCACAATAGGCCCCTTTGTGCTCAGAATGTCCCCTTGCAGTTTCTACAGAAACAGTTTTTCAGAACAGCTCAATCAAAAGTAAGCTTCAACTCTGTTAGTTGCATGCACGGAACAAGAAGAAGTTTCAGAGAATGCTTCTGTGTAGTTTTTATTTGAAGATATTCCTTTTTCCAGTATAGGCCCCTTAGTGCTCCGAATGTCCCCATGCAGTTTCTACAGAAACAGTGTTTCAGAACTGCTCAATCAAAAGTACGCTTCAACTCCGTTAGTTGAATGCACAGAACAGAAAGAAGTTTCACAAAATGCTTCTGTGTATTTTTTATTTGAAGATATTCCTTTTTCCACTATAAGCCCCTTAGCGCTCAGAATGTCTAATTGCAGTGTCTACAGAAAGAGTGTTTCAGAACTGCTGTATCAAAAGTAAGCTTCAACTCTCTTACTTGAATGCACAGAACAGAAAGAAGTTTCACAGAATGCTTCTGTGTAGTTTTTATTTGAAGATATTCCTTTTTCCACTATAGGCCCCTTTGTGCTCTGAATGTCCCCTTGCAGTTTCTACAGAAACAGTGTTTCAGAACTGCTCAATCAAAAGAAAGCTTCAACTCTCTTAGCTGAATGCACAGAACAGAAAGAAGTTTCACAGAAAGCTTCTGTGTAGTTTTTATTTGAACGTATTCCTTTTTCCACTATAGGCCCCTTAGTTCTCTGAATGTCCCCTTGCAGTTTCTACAGAAACAGTGTTTCAGAACTGCTCAATCAAAACTAAGCTTCAACTCTGTTAGTTGAATGCACAGAACTGTAAGAACTTTCACAGAATTCTTCTGTGTAGTTTTTATTTGAAGATATTCCTTTTTCCACTAAAGGCCCCCTAATGCTCAAAATATCCTCTTCCAGTTTCTACAGAAAGAGTGTTTCAGAACTGCTCAATCAAAACTAATCTTCAACTCTGTTAGTTGAATGCACAGAACAGAAAGGAGTTGCACAGAATGCTTCTGTGAAGTTTTTGTTTGAAGATATTCCTTTTTCCACTATAATACCCCTAGCACTCAGAATGTCCACTTGCAGTTCCTACCGAAAGAGTGTTTCAGAACTGCTCTATCAAAAGTACGCTTCAACTCTGCTAGTTGAATGCACAGAACAGAAAGAAGTTTCACAGAATGCTTCTGTGTAGTTTTTATTTGAAGATATTCCTTTTTCCTCTACAGGCCCCTTAGTGCTCAGAATGTCCCCATGCAGTTTCTACAGAAACAGTGTTTCAGAGCTGCTGAATCAAAAGTAAGCTTCAACTCCGTTAGCTGAATGCACAGAACAGAAAGAAGTTTCACAAAATGATTCTGTGTAGTTTTTATTTGAAGATATTACTTTTTCCACTATAAGCCAATTGGCGCTCAGAATGTCTACTTGTAGTTTCTACAGAAAGAGTGTTTCGGAACTGTTCTATCAAAAGTAAGCTTCAACCCTCTTACTTCAATGCACAGAACAGAAAGAAGTTTCACAGAAGGCTTCTGTGTACTTTTTATTTGAAGATATTCCCTTTTCCACTATAGGCCCCTTTGTGCTCCGAATGTCCCCTTGCAGTTTCTACAGAAACAGTGTTTCAGAACTGCTCAATCAAAACTCAGCTTCAACTCTGTTAGTTGAATGCACAGAACAGTAAGAAGTTTCACAGAATGCTTCTGTGTAGTTTTTATTTGAAGATATTCCTTTTTCCACTAATGGCCCCCAAGTGCTCAAAATATCCTCTTCCAGTTTCTACATAAAGACTGTTTCAGAACTGCTCAATCAAAACTAATCTTGAACTCTGTTAGTTGAATGCACAGAACAGAAAGAAGTTGCACAGAATGCTTCTGTGTAGCTTTTGTTTGAAGATATCCCCTTTTCCACTATAATACCCTTAGCGCTCAGAATGTCCACTTGCAGTTTCTACAGAAAGAGTGTTTCAGAACTGCTCTATCAAAAGTAAGCATCAACGCTGCTAGTTGAATGCACAGAACAGAAAGAAGTTTCACAGAATGCTTCTGTGTAGATTTTATTTGAAGATATTCCTTTTTCCGCTATAGGCCCCTTAGCGCTCCGAATATCCACTTGCAGTTTCTACAGAAAGAGTGTTTCACAACTGTTCTATCACAAGTAAGCTTCAACTCTGTTAATTGAATGAACAGAACAGAAAGATGTTTCACAGAATGCTTCTGTGTAGTTTTTATT
>NW_026653997.1:0-10180 GCF_009828535.3 Hylobates moloch | reverse complement strand
GCTGGTTTTTTGAAAAGATCAACAAAATGGATAGACCACTAGCAAGATTAATAAAGAAGAAAAGAGAGAAGAATCAAATAGACGCAATAAAAAGTGATAAAGGGGATATCACCACCGATCCCACAGAAATACAATCTACCCTCAGAGAATATGACAAACACCTCTACACAAATAAACTAGAAAATCTAGAAGAAATGGATAAATTCCTCGACATATACACCCTCCCAAGACTAAACCAGGAAGAAGTTGAATCTCTGAATAGACCAATAACAGGCTCTGAAATTGTGGCAACAATCCATAGCTTACCAACAAAAAAGAGTCTAGGACCTGATGGATTCACAGCCAAATTCTACCAGAGGTACAAGGAGGAACTGGTACCATTCCTTCTGAAACTATTCCAATCGATAGAAAAAGAGGGAATCCTCCCTAACATATTTTATGAGGCCAGCATCATCCTGATACCAAAGCCTGGCAGAGACAAAACCAAAAAAGAGAATTGCAGACCAATATCCTTGATGAACATGGATGCAAAAATCCTCAATGAAACACTGGCAAACCGAATCCAGCAGCACATCAAAAAGCTTATCCACCACGATCAAGTGGGCTTCATCCCTGGGATGCAAGGCTAGTTCAACATATGCAAATTAATAAATGTAATCCAGCATATAAACAGAACCAAAGACAAAAGCCACATGATTATCTCAATAGATGCAGAAAAGGCCTTTGACAAAATTCAACAACCCTTCATGCTAAAAACTCTCAATAAATTAAGTATTGATGGGATGTATCTCAAAATAATAAGAGCTATCTATGACAAACCCACAGCCAATATCATACTGAAGGGACAAAAACTGGAAGCATTCCCTTTGAAAACTGGCACAAGACAGGGATGCCCTCTCTCACCACTCCTATTCAACATAGTGCTGGAAGTCCTGGCCAGGGCAATCAGGCAGGAGAAGGAAATAAAGGGTATTCAATTAGGAAAAAAGGAAGTCAAATTGTCCCTGTTTGCAGATGACATGATTGTATATCTAGAAAACCCCATCATCTCAGTCCAAAATCTCCTTAAGCTGATAAGCAACTTCAGCAAAGTCTCAGGATATAAAATCAATGTACAAAAATCACAAGCATTCTTGTACACCAATCACAGACAAACAGAGAGCCAAATCATGAGTGAACTCCCATTCACAATTGCTTCAAAGAGAATAAAATACCTAGGAATCCAGCTTACAAGGGATGCGAAGGACCTCTTCAAGGAGAACTACAAACCACTGCTCAATGACATAAAAGAGGATACAAACAAATGGAAGAACATTCCATGCTCATGGGTTGGAAGAATCAATATCATGAAAATGGCCATACTGCCCAAGGTAATTTATAGATTCAATGCCATCCCCATCAAGCTACCAATGACTTTCTTCACAGAATTGGAAAAAACTACTTTAAAGTTCATATGGATCCAAAAAAGAGCCTGCATCGCCAAGTCAATCCTAAGCCAAAAGAACAAAGCTGGAGGCATCACGCTATCTGACTTCAAACTATACTACAAGGCTACAGTAACCAAAACAGCATGGTACTGGTACCACAACAGAGACATAGATCAATGGAACAGAACAGAGCCCTCAGAAATAATGCCGCATATCTACAACTATCTGATCTTTGACAAACCTGACAAAAACAAGCAATGGGGAAAGGATTCCCTATTTAATAAATGGTGCTGGGAAAACTGGCTAGCCATATGTAGAAAGCTGAAACTGGATCCCTTCCTTACACCTTATACAAAAATTAATTCAAGATGGATTAAAGACTTACATGTTAGACCTAAAACCATAAAAACCCTAGAAGAAAGCCTAGGCAATACAATTCAGGACATAGGCATGGGCAAGGACTTCATGTCTAAAACACCAAAAGCAATGGCAACAAAAGCCAAAATTGACAAATGGGATCTAATTAAACTAAAGAGCTTCTGCACAGCAAAAGAAACTACCGTCAGAGTGAACAGGCAACCCACAGAATGGGAGAAAATTTTCGCAACCTACTCATCTGACAAAGGGCTAATATCCAGAATCTACAATGAACTCAAACAAATTTACAAGAAAAAAACAAACAACCCCATCAAAAAGTGGGCAAAGGACATGAACAGACACTTCTCAAAAGAAGACATTTATGCAGCCAAAAAACACATGCAAAAATGCTCATCATCACTGGCCATCAGAGAAATGCAAATCAAAACCACAATGAGATACCATCTCACACCAGTTAGAATGGCCATCATTAAAAAGTCAGGAAACAACAGGTGCTGGAGAGGATGTGGAGAACTAGGAACACTGTTACACTGTTGGTGGGACCATAAACTAGTTCATCCATTGTGGACATCAGTGTGGCGATTCCTCAGGGATCTAGAACTAGAAATACCATTTGACCCAGCCATCCCATTACTGGGTATATACCCAAAGGAATATAAACCATGCTGCTATAAAGACACATGCACACATATGTTTATTGAGGCACTATTCACAATAGCAAAGACTTGGAACCAACCCAAATGTCCAACAACAATAGACTGGATTAAGAAAATGTGGCACATATACACCATGGAATACTATGCAGCCATAAAAAATGATGAGTTCATGTCCTTTGTAGGGACATGGATGAAACTGGAAACCATCATTCTCAGTAAACTATCGCAAGGACAAAAAACCAAACACCGCATGTTCTCACTCATAGGTGGGAATTGAACAGTGAGAACACATGGACATGGGAAGGGGAACACCACACTCTGGGGACTGTTGTGGGGTGGGGGGAGGAGGGAGGGACAGCATTAGGAGATATACCTAATGCTAAATGATGAGTTAATGGGTGCAGCACACCAACATGGCACATGGATACATATGTAACAAACCTGTACATTGTGCACATGTACCCTAAAACTTAAAGTATAATAATAATAATAATAATAATAACAATAATGATAATAAAAAGAAAGAAATATAAGAAGCCAAGGGAAAAAAAAAACAAAAAACAATAATGGTTTCAAATCTTTTCCTTTAATGAGGCAAAACTGCTATATGGGTACAAAGTTTTAATATTCAGAAAAAAATTGGCTTTTTCTTTAAGGAAATTATATTGATTGGGCTTTCTCTCAAACTAATTTAGTTGTGCTTACCATTATTAAGATTAAATAACATTTACTTGGATTAAGTTGTAAAAAAAATTATAAGACTTTCTAGTGTTTTTTAATCCTAAGCCGTTTATCACTGATGGGCCTTCATGTGTATACATGAAAACAAAATATGTACATACAAGTGTTACGCCAGTTTGAAGATTCTAGTGGTGTAAGTCACCTAAATCAGTTGTCAGTACTGTATCCAGAAACCAATCTTGGAAATGTATGATGAGGCTCTTTTAAAATAGCTGAAAAGAAATTACTGTGTGCTTATTGTCAGTTTGTCCTTGTTTTGTTGTATACTTTTTAAATGAAAGATTTATCCTCATACTGAATTTCCAAAACTGATACTTGCAGTTACCATTTTTTTTTTTAAATGATGGAAAGAAAAGTTAACTATCTTACTTTGGTAAGTTTGGCACAGGACCTACCACATTTTTGAGGCTCTAGGTCACAGTTTTGTCACTAGAATGCTAGCAGATAAATGCAAGGAGCAACCTAACCACTTTAATACAATGGATTGTATATTGGGTTGAAGTGTTTCAGACAGTAACTACTGGACACCAAATCCCAGGGTTTTATTTTCTGACATATTAGAGAGAATGATGGAGTTTCCTGCAGTATAAATACACTATTAAATAATTCTTAGGAAACAATTATTTAATAATTCAAAGGCCTTTGACTCCTGGGTCCGAAAAAGACACCAATACCTGCTAAATCTTGAGCACTGACACCAAATGAAGCCTCGTCTTCAGACTCAGGAGAAGGTGACAATCAAAATGAACTGCTTCCATGAGACATAGGGCTAGAAATTAAAACATTCAATCCCTCTATGCCCAGGAACTATTGCAGAAAAGGTGAGCATGTGAGCTCGTAAGGGCTGATTTTGAGTTATAAAATTAGTTCAGGGTTTTTCTATAAATTAAACATTAACATCTAAAGCACACTGATGCAAGGCCAATGTCTGGGCCCCTGTGTCATAACAGGGTTTTCTTGGAGCATTACTCTACTCTTTAATAGGAAATCGTAAAACGTAATAAAAAGATGGCTGAGTGTGGTGGCTCAGGCTGGGCGTGGTGGCTCAGGCCGGGGGTGGTGGCTGAAGCCTGTAATCCCAGCACTTTGGGAGGCCGAGGCAGGCGGATCAGCTGAGGCCACGAGTTGGAGACCAGCCTGGCTGACATGGTGAAACCCCGTCTCTACTAAAAATACAAAAATCAGCCGCATGTGGTGGCATGGCCTGTAATCCCAGCTACTAGGGAGGTTGAGGCAGGAGAATTGCATGAGCTCAGGAGGCAGAGGTTGCAGTGAGCCAACATCACATCACTGTAGCCTGGGCAACAGAGCGAGACTCCATCTCAAAAAAAAAAAAAAAAGTTTACAGAAATCCTACCTTACAGTCAAACTGATTAAAATTAGGTTTTTGAGGTTTTATTAAAATTAGCTTTAACATTAAAAATATACCATACAAAGGTAAAATTTGATGTTCTCTTTTGAATAAAATGTTTGTATAATATTGAGATAAAATATTTGTTTACCTTTTGAGTGAACTGTAGGTGGAAGAAAAGGAAGAGGGAGAGACTTTTAGTGGGCCTCATGCTGCCTTTATTAGGCCTTATTGTTTGGGAAACTGCGTCGCCTATCAAAGGGTAAATGTGCTTGTTTTATCTTTTTGGCTATATGAATAACTATTTTATAGTGACCTGTGATCCTATTTTGTGATATCAAGTGTCTTAAATCTTTGATAAATGACAGACTTCCCAACAGCAAAAATTTCAATTTCTAAATTCAGGATTTTTTTTTTAACCTTGAACTAACTTTTTTGTATATTAGCTTCCTTGAAGTCCAAGAGAGACTTCTTCGGTATGTTAGAATTATACAGGAAGCATTATCAAATGTGAGGTGGTATTTAACTTCCTCTGGGTTATATTTATATAGATGTGCTATTAATATGTGTTACAGGACTATATGAGATTCCTAAAATTCTGATATGTCTTAATATATGGTGTCAGTAATGATGATTATTATGTTAAATTGTTGTATGCCAACAGAAAAAAAATTTCCTTGTCAACTGTGTCTTTATGGCCCTCCTAAGACTTTTGTTGTCACAATTGTTGTTTTGCATTGATTCTTTTCAAAAAGTGACTTATAATCAGATATAGTCCAGAGTTGTTTATTTAGGGGACTTTATGAAAAGGAGTCTTGAATGCAGATTTCTGATAACTTTGGAGATTGTGCCACTGGAATACAGAAAACTTCTAGGACTCTTAGAGTCCTAGAAAACGTCCTACAGAAAATTTCTAGGACTGTTAATTAGAGTCCCTCTTAATTAAAAGGCTGACATGCTTATAAAGATTACTAACCCAATATGAAGCACAGCAGGAGTTGATTGCATGGACTGAACTAATGTGGGACTGAAATAATTTTTTATGGTTTTGTTTGAAAAAGTCTGGAGAATTTCGGTTTTTGGAATCTGGAGAATTTTTTCTTTTAAGCTCTTCATAACCTTTAAGAATACAGTATATTAAGTAGAGTATACCCTTGTAAACAGAATTTGAGGCATTTTCTCTCTCCCTAATTTCTCCAGAATTTATAAACTATTTGTGAATATTCTTAATTCATGGCAAAGTGTTTTCTTGCATACATTTAATAAAAATCTGTTTTCTTTTATAATGGGACACAGTTGGAGGAACAAGTTATTTTCCCAGGGCTTTGACTGAAATGGCCTTGTGAGAGGTTCCAGCAAAGCCAATTAGGAGAGCCCATATGGGCAATAATTTTTGCTGCACTTTGTGTGGGTAAATAAGCCAAGTATATGTAACTGAGGCTTATTTTGCAGGTAGGCCCATCCAGCTGTGATATGTCTTTGGTGGAAGTGGGGAACAGTAATGATACCGATTGTGTCTCAGAAGAAAACGATAGTATTAGATTAACTTTTGATTCCTGGATGGCCACGTGGTCACCCATAGTATAGAACTGCCCACACCATTCCTCAGCATGAAGCTGCCAGAAAGATTGAGGATCAGATTCCCCATGATCCAGGAATTGATAAATGGAAAGAGGGGGACTGAAACCAACACAATAGTCCCATATAGAATTCTTTCAAATAAACATAAAAATTGACCCTCCTGATCTTAAAGCTGAAACTTATATTTGTTTTATCTGAGTTCCTTCCCCAGGAAAAGGACTCCCAGGCCTCTCAAAAGGTATAAAAGAACTGAAACTCATCCGATCATCACATCTAGACAATGAGACACCAGGCCCCTCATTTACATGACTGCTTCCTTACCCTTCCGGAGTCCATTTTCCAACACCTAGTTATATTTCTTTCCTTCTGTCCATACCCCTAATTTCAATGGGTCAGGGAGATGGATTTGAGACTGATCTCCTACCTCCTCTACTGCAGCTCCCAATTAAAGCCTTGGCAATACACCCATAGAAGCCATAAAATAAAAGACTAATAAATTCAACTACATAAAATTCAAAAATTTACATGTGGCAAAAACTCATCATAAATATCAAATGACAAACTGAGAAAAAGTATTTCTGATACATATATAAAGAGTTAATTTCTTAATATTAAAAAACACTGATACATCAATAAGTGATTTTTGCCCAATAATCTGTGAGCTACGAATAGGAAGAGATATTTCACAGAAAAGAAACAAAAAGGTGATTATCGTACATTCAAACAAATTTATAAATATATAAAATACAAATTTTCACTTCTCATATCGACAAAGATCAAAAAATTTGATAATATTGAGTCAACAAGCATAGGAAGAGAGGCACCCTTACAGAGTTTTGGTGAGAGTGCAAGTTCATTCAATTGGTAGGCAATTATGCAATATCAACATTTAAAATACACACACCTTTTGACCCATTAATTCAACTCTTAGGAATTCCTCCTAGTTATATACTCATACCAGTGTACAAGAACTTATACACATGAGGTTCATGTCAGTGTTATTTGGTAGAACAAAAAAACTTTAAAGAAATATCCATGGATATAGGATTGAAAATAAGTCATGTTATGGTTTTACCAAAGAAGACTGTACAAACATTAAAGAAAATTATATACAGAAGAAATATAATAATTAAAAGTAAAAGGGAAAACAGTATCTAGCATGTTTCCATTTATGAAGAAAATATATCAATTTATTTATGCTTCCCATGCTAAATTAATTCTGAAAGATACATGAGTATTGAGGAAACTCTCCAGGAAATTGGTCTGGGGGCAAAGATTTCTTTGTGGAGCAATACCCCATAAGCACAGACAGCCAAAGCAGCAAAAGTGGACAAATGGGATCACATCAAGTTAAAAAACTTCTGTACAGCAAAGGAAACAATCAACAAAGTGAAGAGACAACCCCAGAATGGGAGAAAATATATTTACAGACTATTCATCTGGACAAGGGATTAATAACCAGAACATATAAGGAGCTCAAACAACTCATTAGAAAAGAAAATCTAATAATCCTACTGAAAAATGGACAAAAGATCTGAAAAGACATTTCTCAAAAGAAGACATAGCTCAAAAGAAGACACACAAATTCCAAACAGGTCTGTGAAAAGGTGCTCAACGTCAGTGATCATCAGAGAAATGCAAATCACAACTACACTGAGATATCATCTCACCCGTTAAAATGGCTTTTATCCAAAAGACAGGCAATAATGAATGCTTGCAAGGATGTGCAGAAAAAGAGAACCCTTGTACACTGATGGTGGCAATGTAAATTAGTACAGCTACTATGGAGACCAGTATGGAGGTTCCCCCAAAAAACTAAACATAGGCTCACGCCTGTAATCCCAACACTTTAGGAGGCTGAGGTGGGAGGATCACTTGAGCCTACGAGTTCAAGACCAACCCGGGCAATAAAGTGAGATCTCGTCTCTACAAAAAAAAAAATCCAAAAATTAGCTGAGTGTGGTGGTGCATGTCCATGGTCCCAGCTACCTGGGAAGCTGAGGCAGGAGGATTGCTTGAGTCCAGGAGGTTGAGGCTCCAGTGAGCCATGATCACGCCACTGCACTCCAGCCTGGGTAGCAGAGCAAAAACCTGTCAAAAAAAAAAAAAAAAGAAAACCTAAAAATACAACTACTATATAATCCAGCAATGCCACTGCTAGGCATATAACCAATAACCAAAAGAAAGGAAATCAGTATATTGAAGAGATATCTGCACTCCTATGTTTACACAACGGCCAAGATTTGGAAGCAAACTAAATGTCCATCAAGAGACGAATGGATAAAGAAAATGTGGTACATATACACAATGAAGTGCTACTCAGCCATAAAAAAGAATGAGATCCTGTCATTTGCGACAACCTGGATGGAACTGAAGAACTTTACATTAAGTGAAATAAGCCAGGCATGGCAAAATAATTTTGCATGTTCTCACTAATTTGTGGGAGCTAAAAATTAAAACAATGGAACTCATGGAGATAGAAAATAGAATCATGGTTACTAGAGGCTGGGAAAGGTAGTGGGGTGAGGAGTGGGGGTTTGGGTGGGAGAAGGGCAGATGGTTAATGTATACAGAAAATATAATTAGATAGAATAAATAAGACCTAGTATTTGATAGCGCAACAGGGTGGTTACAGTCAACAATAATTTATTGTACATTTTCAAATAACTGGAAGTATAATTGGAATGTCTGTAACACAAAGAAACGATAAATGCTTGAGGTGATGGATATCCCATTTACCCTGTGATTATTATGCATTGTATGCCTGTATCAAAATATCTCACGTACCCCATAAATATATACACCTACTATGTACCCATACAAAATAAAAATAAAGCATTTTTTAAAAGAGAGATACATGAGGAAGAAAGATAGGAGGAGACAGGGATGAGAAAGAGACAGCTATACACCTCTTCTGCCTTTTAAATTTTGTGCCATGTATGAGTATGCTTACTTAAAAAAAAAAATAGTCTTAGGGATTGAAATAAAATAGATACAAAGGCCCTCCCTCCATCAAGAGGCCTCTATCCTGATCCTCCAATCTTTCTCACAATTGCTCTCCAGTCCACCCTTCTATATTCTGCTAGAGATACCTGCATTTCTTATTGCCAAATGAACTCCATGGCCCATTCCCTAGTTTCAGCGTGAGCCGGTGAGTTTTTCTCCCACCGGGAAGAGTCATTTCACCCACAGCCTGCACTGTTAAACTTAACTTCAGCTACCCAGGAGCCCTCTCTGATGACCATGATCCTCACTATGATTTCTCTTTTCTGAAATGGAATGTTTGTGGCCAGAGCCTTACAAACGAGTATATAAGTCTATTTGTCCTGATTGTTGGCTCTTGCTTTGGATGAATTTGTCTTGTCTTTGAAACTACATTTTTAAGTATCTTGAAAGCAGAAAGCCAATGCGGCTCAAATGTCTTTGTATCCTCAGCATTCCCCAGCTTAGGGCTGAGCACATATTGGATGCTTGCCACATCTGCTGGGTGGACTGGATACTGAGGAAGGACCGAAGCCTCTTCGGAGATCTTGAGCCCAAAGGTTTCTTGGCCTGAGACCACCATTGCCAGAGCAAGACTCTCTCAAGGAAATTCAGGAATACTGAGGTATTGGTGGCATATCACAATATCTACAAAAGCTAGGCAGGTAAATCAATAGTCTGCCTATGGAAGTAATGGGTCCTGAAGCTGAATTGGAAAACACATGCCCTGCCTAAAAATTTACAAAATCCAGATTTGAGAAAAATAAACAAACCAAAAAACATCCTCAGGCAAACAGCATACATCCAACCATGAACAGCAACTAGTCACTTGTGACCCACAGTCAGAAGTGGCCGCTAACCTATCTCTGCAGGCATTCATCTCCCTGAGCATGAATGTGCCTCCATGGAAGGTAGCATTTACAATCTCTCCTAACCCATCTGCAAGCTTGAGGCCACACAGACCGGATATGTACGACTACCTTGGCCTCTCCCTACCACCCTACCACATCAGCCATGGTCCCCTTCCTGCACCTCTGTTACCAATCACCCATTGCCTGAAACAT
>NW_026653996.1:0-10200 GCF_009828535.3 Hylobates moloch | reverse complement strand
CAAGGTCCAGGCTGCCTCTGCTGATGCTCTCCAGCCTCCTTCTGTGAAGTCCCTAAAATCATTAACCCTGCTAATGGCTCTCACAAAACCCAATGTGATCTGCTGCACACACGCAGCATCCAGCTGCTTTGTAAGGTCAAGCAGAAGCTGGAATTCTCACACACGAAAGTCCTCGTTCAAATGTAAATGGCAAAGCCACTTTGGGAAACTATGAACACACACTTACCCCAGGACCTAATAAATTCCACTCCAAGTGTTTACCCAAAGGGAGAACATATGTTCACTAAAGTACGTGTTCACAGCACAATCGTGGCAGCTCTACACGGCCAAAAACAAGAAAGTCTGGGCGCGGTGGCTCACGCTTGTAATCCCAACACTTTGGGAGGCCCAGGTGGGGGGATCACTTGAGCCCAGGAGTTCAAGACCAGCCTTGCAACACAGTAACACCTTGTCTCTACAAAAAATCAAAAAACTAGCCGGGCATCGTGACATGTCTGTGGTCCTTGCAACACAGGAGGCTGTAGTCAGAGGATCATTTGAGCCTAGGAGGACAAGGCTGCAGTGAGCCAACATCAGGTCACTGCATCTAGCCTGGGTGACAGAGCAAGACCCTGTCTGAAAAAAAAAAAAAAAAAAAACAAAAAAAACCAAAAACAAAAACAAAAACACTTAAATGTCCTTCAATAGGAGAATGAACTAACAAACAGTACTACATCTATGAAATGGAAAACTTCCCAGTAATGAAAACGAAGTCACAATACACACAACAGTGAGTGAATCTGAAAATCATTCTGCAAGGCAAAGCAGGAAAGAGTGCATACTATACAGTTATATTGCTGTGACACTCAGAGCAGGCAAAATGAATCTAATCTGAGGGCAGGGGAGTATCCTGGCTGCAAGTGCCGAGGGGCACAGGGATCTTTCCGGGTGACGGGAATGGTCTACATGATGAACAGGTTACCTGTTAACTTCACTGAAACAGACAACATGCAGTATTTTATCACAAATCATCTCAATAATTTTTTAAATTAGCACATAAAAGAATTTTAACTTAAAAAATACTTCGATATGATAAAAGTTTAGTGTTTTACTGTTTTCTCTTATTCTTCACATGTGTGAGTGTGGTATGTCCGATCTCAGCGCACCACCAGGTCACGTGTGCCTCCAAGGCCATACCTGGATCTCTGCAGTAATGGCTGCGTGTAAGGCTGACTCCAACCCTCCATCAGCCATCAAGCTGCCCACCAGAACATCGATCATGAATTGATGACCTGGACTCATGTTCACTTCATTGCCTGAAACCGAAATAGAAAGTGTGTGCCCATTTGAGTGAAACGCCATCCCCTCCAAGCACCCTGACCCATGCCCTCTCCTGTGCCTTCCCCGAGCCCACCTGCGCAGGGCAGGAGAGCAGAGAGTGCCCGGTCTGGCTTCCCGACGGTGGGCAGCAGCATGGACCAGCCTCTCTGCAGCACGGCCTGGGCGGCCGACTGCACGGTGCTCAGCACGCCCGCGCTGCTGGCCAGGGTCACCACCGCCTGCTTCAGGCCGTTCAGGAGGACGCTGCCCAGACCTAAACCAAGGAATTCCGGGTCAACCTGGTGACTAATGGCAGCATGCAACTGAAAGGAGAGAAACAATTTTCACTTAGAACCCCTAAAAATGAGTGAATTTCAAATTTTATTAAACACTGAATAAAACTCAATTTGAAGTATTATTTAAATAGACAAAATAACTCCTCAGTTTATGTATTTTTAAAAACTGGACTAAAAAAACTCTTACCCACAATAGTTGAAGTATTTTCTAGAGGAATTTTTTTAACCCCACTATGAACACGTATATGGAAAAGCTCAAGATCAGCAGAGGAGCTAAACAACTAGCAACAACAACCTCCACCCCGCCCCAACAATCTGCACCAAACACAGAAATAATGGCTACAATGTAACCACAAAAGCTGCCACAGGTGGTGGCTCATGCCTGTAATCCCAGCACTTTGGGAGGCCAAGGTGGGAAGCTCACTTGAGATCAGGAATTCAAGATCAGCCTGGCCAACATGATGAAACCCCATCTCTATAAAAAAATCAGCCGGGTGTGATGGTACACACCTGTAGTCCCAGCTACTTGGGAGGCTGAGGCAGGAGAATCACTTGAACCTGGTAGGCCAAGACTGTACCACTGCATTCCAACCTGGGTGACAAAGTGACACCCTGTCTTAAAAAAAAAAAAAAGCTGCTAAAAATTAGATTGCGGAGCTGAGAGTACACAAGGAAACTCCTCAAGTGCAAAACCAAAATTCACATGGGCACACACAGCAGGAATCAAGAGGTTCCGGGCTCTGAAAGCAGAGCCAAGCCGCCAGGCTTCAGAACAACCTCCCACACGGGAATGCACACAAGGACCCACTGAACCCGAGCTTCCTGCAGAAGGCTGGGAGCCACCCAGGATCACCTGCCTGCCAGCCAACCCCAGCCAGGGGGCAACACACTGCCCGTCCCAGGCTTTGGGTAGCAAGAGGCCCCACGAGAAAACAGAGACCCAGCCTTGCTCTGTAAGTAGAAGTGAAATCAAAAGCACACCACTCATCTAGGTATAGATATCACCGGTCAGGAAATGACCACCGAAACTCACCTAGAGCCTGTGAAACCTACAGAACCCTCAGGACCCCGGAGAGGCAAATGCAAAACCATACGCTGGGACACCTCGACAGCCTAAGACATACACAAGGCCATGCTCCACAGCACCAACCAGGACAGAAACATCACTGCAAACCAGGAGGGGCAGCAAACACCTGGGGTGCACCCATGCAAACGCCAGGACGCCACAGGTATGGTGATAAATGGGTGCTACAGAGGACTAGAGGACAAGCACGCTCCAGACCTCTGCTCAGTTCATTACTGCAACTAAACTCTACACTCAGTTCTGTACATTCTAGAAGCAGGGCAAAAAGCGGAGGGGCTGGAAGAGGGACACGATGGGTTGTTACACAGAAACCACTGTAATAAAAGGGAAAAATTACTATGTCAAGAAAACCGTGGTTCTTGTCATTAAGTTATAGGGTTTTATTACAAAGACAAAGAAAAGATGATGATCAAAGACTTCAGCTTTAGTTTTGCCAGGGAGGAAGACTTTTGTAGCTTTTATTTTGTCCCTAACCATAAACTTCTTGGTGAGGAAAGGAAGGTATTGCTGTAGGGAGCTGAGCTTACTGAGTAGATCGAGCTTGTCCAACCCATGGCCTGAGGGCAGCATGTGGCCCAGGACAGCTTTGAATGCGGCCCAAAGTAAAATTTCTTAAAACATTATTAATTTTGGGGATTTTTTTAAGCTCATCAGCTATTGTTAGTGTATTTTTATGTGTAGCCCAAGACAATTCTTCTTCCAGTGTGGCCCAGGGCGTTATGGCCATCATGAACATGTCACAGTGCTGCACAGATTTTCTTTATGGCCAGTTTTGGGGCCAGTTTATGGCCAGGTTTTTGGGGGGGGGGCTTGTTCCCAACAGTTCAGAAGGGAAAAGAGAAAATAAGAAAAGAGTAAGCCAGAGAATCAATGAATGCAGTTGCTTAGAATCTCTATAAAGGATGAAATCTATAAGACCTATATGTGTGTTAGTAATCCATGTTCCAGAAATCCGTATTACCAAAGCATACATGATTATTGATACTCTCGTATTCTCCTTCCTATTAAAAATTACTAAAAATAGGCCAGGCGCGGTGGCTCCCACCTGTAGTCCCAGCACTTTGGGAGGCCAAAGCAGGTGGATCACGAGGTCGGGAGATTGAGACCATCCTGGCTAACACAGTGAAACCCCGTCTCTACTAAAAATAAAAATAAAAAAAATAATAATAAAAACCAGCTGGGCGTTTTGGCAGGCGCCTGTAGTCCCAGCTACTCAGGAGGCTGAGGTAGGAGAATGGTGAGAACCCGGGAGGCGGAGCTTGCAATGAGCCGAGATTGCCCCACTGCACTCCAGCCTGGGCGACAGAACGAGACTCCGTCTCAAAAAAAAAACAAAAAACTAAAAATAACCCCCGCCCAAGCTACTATCTAAGCATAAATCTAAGTCTAAGAAAATGGACACCAGCCTTTATAGAAAAAATAGAACCAGACAAAAATTCAAGAATAACATTAACATGGGAATGATCTCCTTTAATCCTACAAAAGGAGATAGACACGCTTTACACTGCTGCTTTAAGGATGAGGACTACTATTCAGCCTTATAAAGGAGATCCCGCCATTTGCAACGACATGAATAAACCTGGAGGACATTATGTTAAGTGAAATAAGCCAGGCATAGAAAAAAAATGCCATGCGGTCTTCTTTCTTAGGTGGCATCTAAACAGAAATAGAATACACACAAACCAAAAATAAAAGACTGTTTTCCAAGGGAAGGGAAGAGAAGAAATAGGGAGAAATAGGTCAAAGGCACTGAGGTACAGTTATGTAAGATGAATAAGTCTGAAGACCTACCATAAAATGAGGACTCTAATTAATAGAAGGGTATTGTATATTAAAAATTTATTAATAGAGTAGATTTTAAGTACTCTTATCAAACACAAAAAAAGTAACTACGTAATAATGGATCTGTTAACTGGCTTCACTGCAGGAAGCAATTCACTATGTGATATGGTTTGGATGTATGTCCCCATCCATACCTCATATTGAAATGTAATTCCTAATGTCGGGGGTTGGGCCTGGTGGGAGGTCATTTGGTCATGGTGGTGGATTTCTCATGAATGGTTTTGCACCATCCCTCTTGGTACTGTCTTCATGACAATGAGTGAATTCTCATGAGATCTGGTTACTTAAAAGTGTGTGGCACCTCCCTGCTCTCTCTATCTTGCTCCTGCTCTGGCCATGTGACATGCCTGCTCCCCCTTCAGCTTCCACCATGATTGTAAGCTCCTCAGAAACCAGCATCATGCTTCCGGTACAGCCTGCAGAACCATGAATCGATTAAGGCTCTTAGCTTTATAAATTATCCAGTCTCAAGTATTTCTTTATAGCAATGCAGGAACAGACTACTAATACACTATGTATATCAAAACATCATGTTGTGCCTTAAATATATGTAAATTTTTTTTCTTTTCTTTTTTGAGATGGTGTTCCGCTCTGTCGCCCAGGCTGGAGTGCAATGGGGTGATCTCGGGTCACTGCAAGCTCCGCCTCCCAGGTTCGCACCATTCTCCTGGCTCAGCCTCCCGAGTAGCTGGGACTACAGGTGCCAGCCACCACGCCCAGCTAAATTTTGGTGTTTTTAGTGGAGATATGATTTCACCATGTTAGCCAGGATGGTCTTGATCACCTGACCTCGTGATCCACCCGCCTTGGCCTCCCAAAGTGCTTGGATTACAGGCATGAGCCACCATGCCCAGCCAAAAAAATTTTCTTAAAGGATGAGGAAAGTTAAAAAGTTCAGAGTTGAGCCTTGAACCCAGATTGTTTTCACTCTAAAAGCTTCAGAAGTACAGTAATTTTATAAAATAGCCCCCAAATTCTGTGGTACTTAATTAAAAAGGAGGGTATCTGTCCCCATTCCTCTTGAATTGGGTGGCTGCTTCAACCATTGTGTGCAGTGTTCCTTCCAAGGCTGCATTATAAAAGGTGACGCAGCTTCTGCCTTGTGCTGGGACCCTTGTGCCAGGAGCCCTGAGCTTCCACACAAAAAGTTTGATGATTCTGAAGCTGCCATGTCATGAGGAAGACAGGCTGTATGGAGAGGCCTCATGTGGAATCATCCTCATCTTCCAGATGCCTCATTCTACACACACAATATGGGAATCAACAGACCTTCAAGTCTCCCAAAGATAGGTCCCCAGTAGTCAAGTCCCCCCAACCTTCAAGTCTTCCCAGGTGAAGCCCCAGACAGTGTGCAGCAAAAACAGGCCATTCCCACTGGGCTTTGTCCAAATTTATACTCCCCAAATTCACAAACACATGGTTGTTGCTGAGATTCAAGGTAATGTGTTACATAGAGAGAGTCTCAAGAATAACACCCTTCACCATGATGGGCCACATTCCCTGCCTGAAACTCAGCAAAGCATGGTGGTGGCATAGGACTAACTAAAGCTGAAATCAAAACTCAGCCACGAGTAAATCATGGATATGTGGGAGGCCGGGCGCGGTGGCTCATGCCAGTAATCCCAGCACTTCGGGAGGCTGAGACGGGCAGATCATGAGGTCAGGAGTTCGAGGCCATCCTGGCTAACACGGTGAAATCCCATCTCTACTAAAAATACAAAAAGTTAGCTGGGCGTGGTGGCAGGTGCCTGTAGTCCCAGCTACTTAGGAGGCTGAGGCAGGAGAATGGCGTGAACCAGGGAGGGGTACCTTGCAGTGGGCCGAGATCGCGCGGCTGCACTCCAGCCTGGGTGAACGTGGACACTGTCTCAAAAAAAAAAAACCATGGATATGTGGGAATACACAGATACACATCAACATGCACACAGGCAGAATATCTCTTATCAACTTTACAAACAATGAAACAAATACATTTAAAGAATGACTTGAAACACAGCATGAATCATTTTGGTATAGAAATAAACACTTGATAAAAACCACCCCCTCTAGAAAAGCCCCGATCAAGCAAATAGAAGACATGCTACATTTAATTCGAGCCAATGATCTTTAGTTGGGTGTAAGGCAATTTTCTTTTCTTTTCTTTTTTTTTGGAGGGGGGACAGAGTTTCGCTCTGTCGCCCAGGCTGGAGTGCAGTGGCACCATCTCGGCTCACTGCAAGCTTCCCCTCCCAGGTTCTTGCCATTCTCCTGCCTCAGCCTCCCGAGTAGCTGGGACTACAGGCAACCACCACCATGCCGGGCTAATTTTTTTGTATTTTTAGTAGAGACAGGTTTCACCATGTTAGCCAGGATGGTCCCGATCTGCCCTTGTGATCTGCCCGCCTTGGCCTCCCAAAGTGCTGGGATTACAAGCATGAGCCGCTGTGTCCAGCCGGGTGTAAGGCAATTTTTTTACATGCAGCAGGAATAGAAAACATCCCAATTTTGCTCCAAGGTACTTCATAGGAATTGAGATGGGATTCCACAGAAACAGATAAACTGACTCTACAAAGCAGCAGAGCATCAAGACATTCTGATCAATCCACAAGTCTTCACAGATTCCCAAAACAAAACCATGCAGCAAAAATCTTCAGAGGAAAGGGTTCAGTTGTGGGAATACATTAAAGACTGCTGGGACAAACATGTCCGGGGATGATCTGTATCAAGTGGCAAAGGAATAAACAGAAACCCATTTTAAAACTCAGCTCCAATCACTTACTGCAGGACATCTGCAAGCTACCAAAACTCAGCAAGTGACGGTGTGTTACAGAATGGGTGTCTGCATCTTTGAAAGGTTCACATTTGCTCTTGAATGACAATTTTTCTGATACACTGGCCCAGATATGACCAATGATCTCATGCCATCTGGTGTTCAGAGAAGGTACTCCAATGAGAAGCAAATCCCAAATGTTGCAAAATAAAAAGGACTGAATTTTCCGCCAGGCGCGCTGGCTCACGCCTGTAATCCCAGCACTTTGGGAGGCTAAGGCGGGTGGATCACCTGAGGTCAGGCGTACGAGACCAGCCTGGCCAACATGGTGAAACCCTGTCGCTATTAAAAATACAAAAATTAACTGGGCGTGGTGATGTGCACCTGTAATCCCAGCTACTCAGGAGGCTGAGGCAGGAGAAGCGCTTGAACTCAGGAGGCAGAGGTTGCAGTGAGCTGAGATCACACCACTGCACTCCAGCCTGGGCCACAGAGCAAGACCCTGTCTCAACAAACAAACAAACAAACAAAAAAAGTGTCGTCAGGCTTCTTGGCATTTCACAGGACATAAGTACAGAAAATGGTGGCATTTGCATGATCTGAAGGTGGAGTGTTGGGCTCTGAAGATGGAGTTTTGGACCCTCTGACGTCAAAATGGATCTTTTCTCAGGCACGTGCACAGGTCCAGTTGAAGGGTCAGTGGTCTCAACCAGTTTGAACTGGACAGGAGCTGGCCCAAGGTCCTGAAAGACAATAGAAGCACCATGACCATGGTGACCTATGAATGTTGTCTATGATGTAGCCAGTGAAGGTTTAGTTTCAGCGTTCAGTGTACCATGGCCTTTGGGTTCATGGAAAAAGAAAAAAAAAACAATAATGCAAAGCAAGCAGCCAAAAGCCAGCAGGGCAGGCAGACCTGCACTTTGACCTGCTGTGGCCCCAAGCCCAGCACCAGGCGCTTCGTGGCAGACCCACAGATGTGGGGGCTCCACAAGGCACAGTGGCCCAAAAATCTCTCCAGGGCCTTGCCCTTGGTAGTCCCACTTAGGTGGCTGGGCATGTTTCAGCTTCTCAGGGTGACCGATTGGTGACTTCCTCTCTGACGCTCCAGCACTCTCCCCACACCTCCACTTCCCAGCCCCTCCACAATCCTGTAAGGTCGAATTCCACAACAAATCCCTTAGCCCATACTCACATGGTTCTGCTTCTTCCCTGACTGAATCCTGACACTTCCTTCAAGGTGGGCGTAAGCGGCAAGCACTCTCTGGGCCCTGGGAATGCACCTGAACCAGGATGCCCCTCCCCAGGTACCTTCCCTTCTTCAGCAGCTCCAGAGGGAGGCTAGCTTCCCTCAGCCTTTAGCAGAATGATTTGTTAAAAGGGTCACATCTGCTCCACACTAGCCCGAAAGGCCTCAGGGACAGGGCAGGGTCTTTGATCCTCATCTCTTGCGGGGGTGAGGAGGAAGCCACAATATACCGGGTACCTGCTTGGTGCTAGATACTTCATCATTTTATCTTCGCAAGAAGCACTGCCCCAGCTTCCAGTGAAAAGCTGATAGGGAGGGGGAGGATGGTGGAGCTGGAGTTTGACCCCATGCTTGAACCCACGCTTACCAAGTACCAAAGCCCACAGGTCCCTTGACCTGCCCACCTGCCCACAGCTGCAGCAGGAGGTGGAGCAGGGATTTCTGCCCATGTCTGGCCTCTGCCGGGTCCTGAGGTCCTGACTCCTGGGCCTTGCTGCTCTCTGCATCCCATGGCTCCCCCTAGGAGGAAGTCTTAGAAAGGATGCATTCAACTGTCCAGGCTCTATAATAATTATTATTTTATAGATATACATACATATATGTTATTGCTATATATATTCTTTGAGCACCATTCTGAATCTTTGTGTCCCGCACACATTGTTTTCTCTACCAATACCCTTCACTCCATTTTTCTGCCCAGAAACCCTAAGTGTCCATCAAGTATTAGCTCGAATTGTATCTCTTCATGAAGCCTGCCCTGAGCACTCATAGAATTTATTTGTCCTTCCAATGCACTCAAAACTTACCTCTGTAACAAGTGCATTTGGAATACACTGCTTACTGCTTCACCAAGTTTTATTAGGTGCTTCACTGAGAGGCAATTAGGCATGCACCTGTAATCCCAGCTACTCAGGAGGCTGAGGCAGGAGAATCGCTTCAACCTGGGAGGCAGAGGATGCAGTGAACCAAGATCGTGCCACTACACTCCAGCCTGGGCGACTGAGCCAGACTCTGTATTAAAAAAAAAAAAAATAGGCCGGGTGCTGTGGCTCACGCCTGTAATCTCAGCACTTTGGGAGGCCGAGGTGGGCTGATCATCTGAGGTCGGGAGTTCAAGACCAGCCTGACCAAAATGGAGAAACCCCGTCCCCACTAAAAATACAAAATTAGCCGGGCGTGGTGGTGCACGACTATAATCCTAGCTACTTGGGAGGCTGAGGCAGGAGAATCGCTTGAACCTGGGAGTTGGAGGTTGTGGTGAGCTGAGATCATGCCACTGCACTCCAGCCTGGGCAACAAGAGCGAAACTCTGTCTCAAACAACCAACCAAACAAACAAAAAACACAGTGTAACAAATTACTATGAAGTCACTGCTCAGGGACCAACTTGCCTGCTCCTGTGCCTCTAGAGGGAAGCTCCCTCCCACAGTTCTTTAGAGTTTTATATCTTAAGTACAGGAGTCAACAAACTAGGCCTATGCACCACATCTGGCACCCAGTCTTTATTTATTTATTTTTTGAGATGGAGTCTCTCTCTGCAGGTCCCAGGTTGCAGTGCAGTGGCATGATCTGGCTCACTGCAACCTCTGCCTCCCGGGTTCAAGCAATTCTCCTGACTCAACCTCCCGAGTAGCTGTGATTACAAGTGCACACCACCACGCCTAGCTAATTTTTGTATTTTT
>NW_026653995.1:0-10207 GCF_009828535.3 Hylobates moloch | reverse complement strand
TTCTTTCTTTCTTTCTTCTTTCTTTCTTTCCTCTTTCTCTCTCTCTCTCCCCTTCTTCCTTCTTTCTTTTCTTTTCTTTTTTTTGACAAGGCCTGGATCTCTTGCTCAGGATGGAGTGCAGTGGCACAAACACAGCTCACTGCAACCTCTGCCTGCCTCCCAGGCTCAAGCCATTCTCCCACCTTAGCCTCCCGAGTAGCTGGGACTACAGGCATGCACCACCATGCTCAGCTAATTTTGTTTATTGTAGAGATGATGTTTCACCATGTTGTTCAGGCTGGTCTTGAACTCCTGGGTTCAAGCAATCCACCCTCTTCAGCCTCCTGTAGTGTTGAGATTACAAGTGTGAACCACCACGCCCAGCCTATTTTTTTCCCTTCCTTCCTTCCTTCCTTCCTTCCTTCCTTCCTTCCTTCCTTCCCTCCCTCCCTCCCTCCTCTCTCTCTCTCTCTCTTTCTTTCCTTCTTTCTTTCTTTACAGAGTTTCACTCTTGTCGCCTGGGCTGGAGTGCAATGGCATGATCTCGGCTCAACGCAACCTCTGCCTCCCGGGTTCATGAGATTGTCCAGCCTCAGCCTCCTGAGTAGCTGGGATTATGGGCATGCGCCACAACTCCTGGCTAATTTTGTATTTTTAGTAGAGATGGGGTTTCTCCATGTTGGTCAGGCTGGTCTCGAACTCCCGACCTCAGGTGATCTGCCCACCTTGGCCTCCCAAAGTGCTGGGATTACAGGCGTGAGCTACCGCGCCCGGCCCTATTTTCACTTTCTTTTCTTTCCGTTTTTTTTTTGTTTGTTTTTTTTTTGAGACAGTGTCTCAGTCTGTTGCCCAGGGAGGGGTGCAGTGGCATGATCTCAGCTCACTGCAACCTCTGCCTCCTGGGTTCAAGCAATTCTCCTGCCTCAGCCTCCCAAGGAGCTGAGATCACAGGCGCCCACCACCACGCCTGGCTAATTTTTGTATTTTTAGTAGAGACAGGGTTTCACCATGTTGGCCACGTTGGTTTTGAACTCCTGACCTCAAGTGATCCACCCGCCTCAGCCTCCCAAAGTATTGAGATTACAGGCGTGAGCCACCACGCCTGGCCTATTTTCACTTTCTTAATAGTGTCTTTGGAAGTGCAAACGTTTTGAACTTTGAAGAAGTCAAAGAATCCCAGCACTTCGGGAGGCCGGAAGCGGGCAGATCACCTGAGGTCAGGAGTTCAGGACCAACCTGACCAACATGGAGGAACCCCATCTCTACTAAAAATACAAAATAAGCTGGGCATGGTAGTGCATGCCTGTAATCCTAGCTACTCAGGGGGCTGAGGCGGGATAATCACTTGAACCCGGGAGACGGAGGTTGTGGTGAGCCGAGATTATGCCATTGCACTCCAGCCTGGGCAACAAGAGCAAAACTCTGTCTTTAAAAAAAAAAACACCACACACACAACAACAACAACAACAACAACAACAACAACAAAATCCTGGCTAGCACAGTGAAACACTGTCTCTACTAAAAACATAAAAAATTAGCTGGGCATGGTGGCACCTGTAGTCCCAGCTACTCGGGAGGCTGAGGCAGGAGAATCGCTTGAACCCGGGAGGCAGAGGTTGGGAGGTTGCAGTGACCTGAGATTATGCCGCTGCACTCCAGCCTGGGCAACAGAGTAAGACTTTGTCTCAAAAAAAAAAAACAAAAAAACAAAAAAAACCCCCACGAAAACAAAGAAAAAAAAATTCTGTTTTTCACTTTCAGCACAATATTCTATAAATTATGTGAGATATTCACCACTTTATTATAAGATAAGCTATGTGTTAGATGATGTGGCCTAACTGTAGGGTAATGTATGTGTTCTGAGCACATTTAAAGTAGGCTAGGCTAAGCTATGATGTTTCATAGGTTGTGTACTAAATGTATTTTTAACCTGATTATTTTCAGCCTACTATGGGTTTGTTGGGATGTAACCCCATCATAAGAAGAGGAGCATCTGCATATACTTTTTTGTGTGTGCATATATTTTTAAAGTCTCACTGACAGGATTTGCTAATGAATTAGATTTCGGGTAGTGAAGAATTAAGAATGATTCCAGTGGTTTTGGTCAGGCAAGCGTCTAAGATGGGGGAAGGCTACAGAAGCAGGAAGTTGGGGATGGGGATCAGGAGCTCTGTCGTGGATGCACGGAGTTTGAGCTTGTCTGTTAGAAATCCCTGCGGGGGGTGCTGAAAGGCAGGTGGAATCTGGAGTTCAGAGTCATTTGATAGATCAGGTGGATGGGTGAGGTGGCAGAAGACCAACAGCGGTGGGAGGGTGGACTGAAAGGAGGAGAGAATCGAGGCCTGCCCAGGGCATCTGCACTTAGAGGTTAAACAATGGGGTAAACCCAGCAGGAAGATAAGAAGGAGTGGCCAGTGAGGTGCAGTTAATCTTCCTGAACGTTAGTTTCCTTGTAATAACTAGGCAGCAGTCGTTAATAGTACTTCCCTCATAGCGTGATGGTGAGGTTCCTGGAATGTGCACTAAAAGTGCTTAGAGCAGTGCCTTGCACATAGGAGCTGCTCAGCGCATTAGCTAAAAATGAGAATCTTCTCTGAACCTTCTAAAGAATTGTCAAACCTTGCCTGCTGGCCTTAGCTATCAGGCGAGAACATCTACAGAGAAACTTAGAGCCCACCTCAGCCAGGTGGCCTGGGCACTGTAGGATGCCAGCTGCTCAGGGGGAAGACTACTGCTCACAGCCTGGCACCATCAGGCTGGCCGAGGCACATCTCAAGCCAGCAGGTTTGTGCAACAGACTTGGCTCCCAAAAGGGAGGCCCAGAAGGCCCAGAGAGCCTCAGGGATAGGGCCTGGCTGAAGACTGTGGTTAAGGAGGTGAGAGTTTTGAGTCTGGTAATTTTGCTATTAAACAGAAATGTGACTTCATTTATACTCCTGAGCCTCGAAGCCTGGACTTAAAGATTAATCCCCAGTGGGTGAGGCTGGATACCAGGACTGGCTACATGATTTGCAGAGCCCACTGAAAAAGCAAATGTGAATCTCTTGGTCATGTGTCATGAGGAATGTCAAGGCAGTTATAGCAGAGCATTAAGCCAAGTGTGGGGGCCTTAGCACCAGGGGCCTCTGTGACTGCACAGGTCATAGGCCCATGCAGCTGGCCCTGTCTGGCCCTGTCTGGTTTCCATTCACAACGATGGGGGAGGAGAGAGTCTGGAAGGTTGAAGAGGGAGGCACTAGACACTCATGGGTAGAGAGACCGCTCTGGCTGCAGTGTGAAGAGTGGGTCACGGTGAGCAGGGGTGCTCGGGGCTGTTGGAGCTTCATGCTGAGATGGGATAAGGTCTGCCCAGATGAGTGGGGAAGGAATGGGAGAGGAGCGGGACCCTCTCTTTGGGGAGGTTGCCCTGAAGCTTTCTGGCCCTCCCTGTTTCCTGCTCAGTTTTTCTGCCTTCTCCTTGGAAATTCTCCTGGGACTGCCATTCTGGGATGTGCAGTTTTGTTTGTTTATTTGTTTGTTTTTTGTTTTTGAGACAGTTTCACTCTTGTTGCTCAGGGTGGAGTGCAATGGCTTGATCTCGGCTCACTGCAACCTCTGCCTCCTGCGTTCAGGCGATTCTCCTGCCTCACTCTGTGGAGTAGCTGGGATTAAAGGTGTGCACCACCATGCTTGGCTAACTTTGTATTTTTAGTAGAGACCAACCACCACGTTGGTCAGGCCGGTCTCAAACTCCTGATCTCAAGTGATCCACCCTCCTCGGCCTTCCAAAGTGCTGGGATTACAGGCATGAGCCACTGTGCTCAGCATGTTCTTTTATCCACTCCCTTTGGTAGAGAGGGAAGCTTCCCCACTGGTGTGGGGGCTGACAGCAGATTCTCCCCATGGACAGAAACGTAGACACCACAACCCCTCCCTCGTGGCACCATTGCTATCCCTTCGGGAACTGCGACTTGGGGTGTCCTGTTGAGTCACTTCACACCCAGCCGCTCACTGGCACTGACTGTCTATGACATTCAAAGGCAGAAAAGTACAATATGACTTTATTTCTTATTTTAATTTAATGTTCATGAAACAAGGATTGAACAATAGAACTTAAAAAAAGTTCTAGACAACCTCTGTCTTATTTCTTTATTATTTTTTAGTTTTCAGATAGGGTCTCACTGTGTTGCTCAGGCTGTAGCACAGTGGCGCGATCTCTGCTCACTGCAACCTCCACCTCCCGCCTCAGCTTCCCAAGTAGCTGGGACCACAGGTGGGCACCACCACGCCTGGCTAATTTTTTATATTTTTGGTAGAGATGAGGTTTCATCATGGTACTCAGGCTGGTCTTGAACTCCCGAGCTCAAGTGATTTGCTGCCTTGGCCTCCCAAAGTGCTGGCATTATAGGTTTGTGACACTGCCGCTGGCCAATACAACTTTTTTTTTCTTTTTTGAGACAGAGTTTCACTCTTGTTGCCCAGGCTAGAGTGCAGTAGCATGATCTTGGCTCACTGCAACCTCTACCTCCCAGCTCAAGGCATCCTGCCACCTCAGCCTCCTGAGTAACGGGGACCATAGGCATGCACCACCACCCCCGGCTAATTTTTTGTATTTTTAGTAGAGATGGGGTTTCACCATGTTGCCCAAGGGTCTCGAACTCCTGGGCTCAAGTGATCCTCCCACCTAGGCATCCCAAAGTGCTGGGATTACAGGCATGAGCCACTGTGCCTGGGCAACAATTTTAAAGAAAAAAATAATGAGAACAGTATCACCACAACTTTGGCATAAGGAACCTAGATACTGAGCAACTGAGCATTCCTCTCAGATGCCCAGGGCACAGGGAACAGATGAAGCATTTCAGTCTCCAGAAAATGGGGAGCATAGCTGCAGGAAGGGCAATCATCACAAGCCCTAGTGTCTTTAGTAGACCCCCCCCGCCCCGCCTAGGTACTTAACCATCCACCCACATCACTGCAGTCTCACCTCTCCAGGGGAACAAGAATGTCAGAAGACAAGAAACGATTCTTGAATTGTGGAATTTCAGGCACATGGTTATCATAATACGTGTTGTGTTCATGGGTGTGTGATGGCGGCAGAGGGGTCTTTGTCTCCTACCTGGGACGAGATTAGTGTTGCCTCTACTTACCATAAAATGGGTCCTCCGAGGATATTAAATCCAGCTTGTGAAAGATCTGTGTGTTAAATTGACCCACTCAGTTCAACGATGAACCACAAGCTTTTTGGAGCACTGTGATATGTGAGTGGGGCCCTTTCTGCAAAGAGCTTACAGGCCAGTGCAAGAGTAAGAAAGCAGAGAGTTTTGAGGCAGGAGTGTCCCCTGACACTGAGGACAAGCATGGGAGACCTTGGCGGCTTGGAAGAAGTGAGCTGGGCCAGTCTGGAGGTGAGGGAGGGTTTCCAAGAAGAGGTGACTTCTGAGTCCTGAGAAGTGCATTGCTATGCAGGAGTGAAAGTGGTGGTGGTCTCCAGGCAAAGAGCAATTTCAAGCTCAATTGGCTTGTGATTGGAGGACCTTCTGCTTGGACTCTGGATCCCATGACTAGAGCGGGTTCAAGGCCTCCATTTCAGCGACTATCCTGCTTTTCTCTGCACTATCATTTTATCCCTTTCATTCTCATTTGCACACAAACATGTTCTAGTATCTCCCTTCAAGAAAGAAAGAAGGAAGGAAGGGAAGAGGGAGGAAGGGAGGAAGGATGGGAGGATGGGAGGAAGGAAGGAGGGAGGGAAGGAAGGAAGGAAAGAAAAAGAAAGAAAGAAAGAAAAGAAAGAAAGAGAGGCAGGGAGAGAGAGGGAGGGAGGAGGGAGGGAGCAGACCTCTCTGTCAGTTAGGGTCCTGGCAGGGATCATAATCGGCTCAGATGGTTCAACTGATGTCAAAGAGGTCTAGGCTATGTTTCTGGTTATTCTGTGAATAAAACCCACTGAGCTAATACTGATTACCTTTTGACTACCACTGTGGCATTCAAGCAAGCTGATACAGGTGGAAGGACTTTAAAGAGTTTAAAAAACAATGGTACAACAGAAAATCAACTCAATCCATGAATGATCATTATCATGACTTATGTCACAGGTGTGAAAGTATCTCATGGCATTCAGATCCCAGGAATTTTTGTTCCTGGGCTCAAACACCTGCTGCATTTCCTGCAGGCAGGCAAACAGAGCAAGGGCATTGAAAACATGAATTTGGCTTCAATGAATTTATCTAGAATGGTGCAATCGGAACATCTAGAAAGAGACTGTTTTCATTTCACCATACATTCAGATTTTGTCTTTTGTGGTTTTTAGTGTTATTTTTATTTTGACTCATATTTGTGGGAATGGACACCATAATCCCTTCAATGCTTTGACCCTGGAAAGGACATTACGTCATCTTTCATTTCTAGTCACTCCTCATCCCCTTCCAAACAACCTGCCAGAAACAGCTGCCAGCCCTCAACTCACTGCCCCAATCCATGTGCATCACCTCTTTCTGTAGCCTGTGATCATTGGGAAGCTTCTGGAAAATAATATCCCAGCTATGGAAGTGATTGGCACTGTTCCAGTGTGCTTACTCATGCAGGGCTCAGAGGCTGGGGGCTTTGTTGCTCACTTAATCTCTGTGACAACCCTACTCAGGCAATTTTCAGATAAGAACCATGAGGCTCAGAGAGATAAAGTGACTTGGTTAAGGTCACATTGCAAAGGAGGGTTAGAAATGAAATGTAAACAATTTCCTGTTCTGCAGCCCTGGCCTTTAAGCCATTCTTCATGCTGCTGCCTCATGGAGGCTGGAACCAGAGGCGGCAAAGAGATGACCTCATTCTGAGTCTTCACTTTATGGAATTATATGTCAATAATATGAGACCTCATCTACTCCCAAATCCAGGTTGCCAGATCCTCTGTTCATATTTCACATATATGTGTAATATATGTGACTATAAATTTAATAGGAAAGGAAGTTTCCTTTAAAAGACCCAGTAGAATATCTAGGTGCCTATGAGGAAATTCAGTCTTGCAAAAGTAAAACAGTGGAACTTTTTTTGTGTTTGTTTTGAGACAGAGTCTCACTCTGTCACCTGGGCTGGAGTGCAGTGGCATGAACGTGGCTCACTGCAGCCTCAACTTACCAGGCTCAAGTGGTCTCCTGCCTCAGTCTCCCAAGTAGCTGGGACCACAGGCACATGCCACTATGCCCGGCTAATTTTTGTATTTTTTTGTAGAGATGGGGTTTTGCCACGTTGCCCAGGCTGATCTTGAACTCCTGGGCTCAAGAGATCCTCCGCCTTGGTCTCCCAAAGTGTTGGGATTACAGATGTGAGCCACCGAGCCCGGCCAAGCACAGACAACTCTTCCAAGACGTTTTGCTATAAATGTAAGCAGAGAAAGGGCAGAAGCTGGAAGGGGATTTGGAGATGAGGGAAGGTGTGCTGGCCATTATCCCATCCAAGATCCATTCACTGTCCATTTGTGTCCCACTCTGGGCCCTGGGAGAGAGACCCTTTTGCACTGCATTGCCGGGGCTCTTCCGGTTACAACACTTCCATATAGGTTCAGCCAAGGGGAGGCAAAGGCAGGAGAACTGAAGGCTGAAGGAAAGAGAGAGCAGGTGTCCTGCCCGTCCCTCTCTGCTTCAGTGCCCTGTCTCGGGCAGGAGCTGTGTCCCCCTCCATGCCTGCAGTTCCTTCCAGGCTGCCCTTTTCTCAATGGCTCCTGGGATGCTATTTCTTCCCTTGGTCCTTTCCAGGCCAGGAGTTGTCACCCTACAAACCTTCATTTGTCTCTGGGTGCCGCAACATCCTTGTTTGTTCCCTTAACTTTGTTAGTGGCCTCTTTGAATCAGTTGACCCATCTGAGAGAATCCTGATTTCTGCCAGGACTCTAACTGATAGAGCGGTCCCTCCCTCCCTCCCTTCCTTCCTTCCTTCCCTCCCTCCCTTAAGGGAGATACTAGAATATGTTTGTGTGCAAATCAGAATAACAGGGCAGACGGCTGGGTGCAATGGTTTATACCTGTAATCCCAGCACTTTGGGAGGCTGAGGTGGGCAGGTCGCTTGAGGCTGGGACTTCAAGACTAGCCTGGCCAACATGGTTAAACCCCATCTCTACTAAAAATACAGTTAGCCAGGCGTGATGGCAACATGCTTGTAATCCCAGCTACTCGAGAGGCTGAGGCAGGAGAATTGCTTGAGTCTGGGAGGCGGAGGCTGCAGTGAGCCAAGATAGCACCACTGCACTCCAGCCTGGGTGACACAGCAAGACTCTATCTCAAAAAAAAAAAAAAAAAAAAGAAAAAGAAAAGAATAACAGAGCAGAAAGGGAGAAAATGATGATGCAGAGAAAAGCAGGATACTCACTGGATCAAAAGTCTCCAGCCTGCTTGAGGGCCTGGGATCCAGAGTCCCAGCAGACGGTCATTGCCTTAGACTCCAGCAGGATGCCTCTTCTGTGGTTGCAGGAGGAGAGGCAGGAAGCCTGGGCGCAGGGGCAGGAGGGTTGAGAGATCTGGCCTGAGGGCTTCCAGTTTCTCAAAGGAGAGTGAGCCATGCCCATTAGCTGAGGAAGGCATGGGAGTTTGTGCAGCTAGAAGACAGTATGAAATAGCCATCTCAGGGAACTGGAAAACGAACTTTCTAGGAAAGGTTGGTAGGGTTTCCAGGTATGAGGAGTGTCAGTTTGAGGTTTGTGATCATGAATTTATTTATTTATTTTTATTTTGTTATTATTATTTTTTAAGACAGAGTCTCGCTCTTGTTGCCCAGGCTGGAGTGCAGTGGCACAATCTCGGCTCACTGCAACCTCCACCTCCCGGGTTCAAGAGATTCTCCTGTCTCAGCCTCCTCAGTAGTTGGGACTACAGACGTCTGCTACTATGCCCAGCTAACTTTTGTATTTTTAGTGGAAACAGGGTTTCTCCATGTTGGTCAGGCTGGTCTTGAACTCATGACCTCATGTGATCCACCCTCCTTGGCCTCCCAAAGTGCTGGAATTACAGGCGTGAGCCGCGCTTGGCCTGGCTGCATCATGAATTTAAAGAGCAACCCGTCAACCGTGCTGTGTGCTTTTCTCCAGCACCTGCAGCTGCTCTGGCACCGGCCTGAAGAAGGTGAGGGTTAGGTTTTGGAAGAGTTGGGATTTAGCCATGTTTACATGATGGACAGAGAGGGGCAGGTTTATTGAGGGTTTCAGTCAGGGAGTGACAGTCATGGTGGAGCGTGGGATCTACTCGGGGTTAGAAGGGAAGCAAGCACATGACTGGGTGACAGTGAAAAAGGTGATACTAAAGAGGATTGGAGGCTCTGATGAAGCATGGCATGGAGGGGAAGCTAGAGCCCATGATAACTGAGTTGAAGTGATGGGGAGATGAGTGCAAGAAACTGCAAGTGAGGGAGCATAGGGTGTACCCTGATGGCATCAGCCGGGCAAGGGTTTTGAAAGCTGAGGAGGAGAAATGGCTCAGAAAGTAACTGAATGAAAAGAGGGCACCCACGTCCCCTCCCGGCCTTCCCAGGACGTTTCTCCCTACATCTCCCAGAGCAGTTCTGTCTCTTGCCAGGTTGCCTGAAAAAGCCCACGACAACTTCAGTGGCTTCAGTTTTAGGCCGAATCAGGCCATTTTTCAACTTTGTTTCTCCTTACAGCCTTATCCACAGCCTGGCTCTGACTGCACTGCACGGGTGCTAGTAACGTGTCTTCTAGAACAAGCACCTATGGGCACACAGGAGTCAGATCCCTAGACAGAGGCCTGGTGTCTTCTCCTGTAAACTGCATTCCCTCCCTCATTTGTTTATTCAAACATGTGTTAAGCACGACTGCATGCCAGGCCTATTTGCTTTATTTTCTTTACCTCTCTCAGCCACCCTGAGGGGAGGGATTCTTTTTTATTTATTTCATTTTTATTTTGTAGAGACAGGGTCTCACCATATTGTCTAGGGTTGTATCGAACTCCTGGGCTCAAGTAATGCGGGGAGGATTATTACGCTCATTTTTACAAATGAGGAAATAAAAGCTCAGAGAGCTGAAAAACTTTGCCAAGGTCATATAGGGTCTATCTGAGTCCAAGGAGACTCACTATCCAGATAGGGAAAGAAAGAGGTAGGGAAATAATAAAACATAAGTCATGCAAAGTTTTAAGGGAACATGGAAGTTAGAGAGATTACTCCTGTTATGGGAGAAGAGGTGGGGTGCATGTGAGTTAGGCTTCCAGGATTAGTAGAAATTGACATAGGGAGCTGGAGAGGAAGGAC
>NW_026653994.1:5770-10213 GCF_009828535.3 Hylobates moloch | reverse complement strand
CCTAAAATCAAGAGTCAATACCTGACAAAGAAGCAGATTGTTAAAACCAAGAGTTTCTCTGTATCTGGAAAGTATTGATATGGATTCCTGCCTCCTAATTCATTAGTTGCACAGCTTCTGGCAACACAGCCTCACCTCCCACCTCAGCCTCCCAAAGTGCTGGGATTACAGGCATGAGCCACCACACCCAGTCTTTTAATATATTTATTGTCTCTTCATTAACAGATACTAAGTGTCTATATTGTGCTACATAGTGATCAAGGTCCCAAAGATAAGTGATCAACAAGCAGACATGGACTTGGCCATAAAGTGTTTGACACCTTCATGGGTTGAATAAAACAGTAAACATGACAACAAATAAATAAATAAACAAACAGTGTTTATATGATAAATGCTATTAAGAAACTTAATGCAAGTTAGTTGGAAAGGTAACTAGGAGGATGCTATATTAGGTAGTGTAGTAAGGATAGAATTATCAGAGATACTTCCACTTTGATATGAATAATGCAATGAACAAAGAAAAAAAAAATCTGAGCCAGACACAGTGACTCACACCTGTAATCTTAGCACGTTGGGAGGCAGATACGGTAGGATCACTTGAGGCCAGGCTTGCCAACTGTAGGGAGACCCCCTGAAACTATTGCTACGGAATAAAAGATGAAATGCTCCTGATTATTGTAAATACAAAGTTGCATGCAGGATTGTGTAAAGACAATGCCAGGTTGGACTGCCAGAATGAGCCAATGGCATGTGATGTGCTTCCCCCTGCAGAGAGCCTATGAACGGACATGCAGTCAGGGAGGTTTCACTTCACCAAGATTCCTATCCCAGAAAAGCAGATGTTCATAGCTCTGGGAATGGAATGTGACCCTTGTGGAGAGCCTATAAACGGAGGCATGAGGGGTGTCTGTTCATATGGATAAGATAGGGCTGTAAACGCCCTCATCTTGCCACAGCTCTTCCAGGCCTCTTTAGGTTAAGGCATACTCCCTTCTGAGAATTTCTGGTCTAACCGGTTGTCTAGCTTCACGTCCTGTTTCTATTGATTGTTTCTAAACAGCTTTTGCTGCAACTGTTACTGCTGATTAATATCTTGCTAATCGAGGGGGTGGAGCCAAGATGGCCGAATAGGAACAGCTCCAGTCTACAGCTCCCAGCATGAGCAACGCAGAAGACAGGTGACTTCTGCATTTCCAACTGAGGTACTGGGTTCATCTCACTGGGGAGTGTCAGAAAGTGGGTGCAGGACAGTGGGTGCAGTGCACCGAGTGTGAACCGAAGCAGGGTGAGGCATCACCTCACCTGGGAAGTGCAAGGGGTCAGGGAATTCCCTTTCCTAGTCAAGAAAGGGGTGACAGACAGCACCTGGAAAATTGGGTCACTCCCACCCTAATACTGACTTTTTCCAGCAGCACCTGGAAAATCGGGTCACTCCCACTCTAATACTGCACTTTTCCAACGGTCTTAGCAAACAGCACACCAGGAGATTATATCCCGTGCCTGGCTCAGAGGGTCCTATGCCCACGGAGCCTCGCTCATTGCTAGCACAGCAGTCTCAGACCAAACTGCAAGGCGGCAGTGAGGCTGGGGGAGGGGTGCCCGCCATTGCCGAGGCTTGAGTAGGTAAACAAAGCCGAGAGGAAGCTCGAACAGGGTGGAGCCCACAGCAGCTCAAGGAGGCCTGCCTGCCTCTGTAGACTCCACCTCTGGGGGTAGGGCACAGCCAAACAAAAGGCAGCAGAAACCTCTGCAGACTTAAATGTCCCTGTCTGACAGCATTGAAGAGAGCAGTGGTTTCCCCAGCATGCAGCTGGACATCTGAGAACAGACAGACTGCCTCCTCAAGTGGGTCCCTGAACCCTGAGTAGCCTAACTGCTAGGCACCCCCCAGTAGGGGCAGACTGACACCTCACACGGCCGGGTACTCCTCTGAGACAAAATTTAGAGAGGAACGATCAGGCAGCAACATCTGCTGTTCAGCAATATCCGCTATTCTGCAGCCTCCGCTGATGATACCCAGGCAAACAGGGTCTGGAGTGGACCTCCAGCAAACTCCAACAGACCTGCAGCTGAGGGTCCTGACAGTTAGAAGGAAAACTAACAAACAGAAAGGACATCCACACCAAAACCCCATCTGTACAACACCATCATCAAAGACCAAAGGTAGATAAAACGACAAAGATGGGGAAAAAACAGAGCAGAAAAACTGGAAACTCTAAAAATCAGAGCGCCTCTCATCCTCCAAAGGAACACAGCTCCTCATCAGCAACGGAACAAAGCAGGACGGAGAATGACTTTGATGACTTGAGAGAAGAAGGCTTCAGATGATCAAACTACTCTGAGCTAAAGGAGGAAGTTCAAACCCATGGCAAAGAAGTTAAAAACCTTGAAAAAAATTAGATGAATGGCTAACTAGAATAACCAATGCAGAGAAGTCCTTAAAGGACCTGATGGAGCTGAAAACCAAGGCATGAGAACTACGTGACAAATGCACAAGCCTCAGTAGCCGATTCAATCAAATGGAAGAAAGGGTATCAGTGATTGAAGATCAAATGAATGAAATGAAGTGAGAAGAGAAGTTTAGAGAAAAAAGAATAAAAAGAAATGAACAAACTCTCCAAGAAACATGGGACTATGTGAAAAGACCAAATCTACGTCTGATTGGTGACCCTGAAAGTGACAGGGAGACTGGAACCAAGCTGGAAAACACTCTGCAGGATATTATCCAGGAGAACTTCCCCAATCTAGTAGGGCAGGTCAACATTCAAATTCAGGAAATACAGAGAATGCCACAAAGATACTCCTCGAGAAGAGCAACTCCAAGACACATAATGATCAGATTCATCAAAGTTGAAATGAAGGAAAAAATGTTCAGGGCAGCCAGAGAGAAAGGTCGGGTTACCCAGAAAGGGAAGCCCATCAGACTAACAGTGGATCTCTTGGCAGAAACTCTACAAGCCAGAAGACAGTGGGGGCCAATATTAACATTCTTTAAGAAAAGAATTTTCAACCCAGAATTTCATATCCAGCCAAACTAAGCTTCATAAGTGAAGGAGAAATAAAATACTTTACAGACAAGCAAATGCTGAGAGATTTTGTCACCACCAGGCCTGCCCTAAAAGAGCTCCTGAAGGAAGCACTAAACGTGGAAAGGAACAACCAGTACCAGCCACTGCAAAAACATGCCAAATTGTAAAGACCTTCAAGGCTAGGAGGAAACTGCATCAACTAACGAGCAAAATAACCAGCTAACATCATAATGACAGGATCAAATTCACACATAACAATATTGCCCTTAAATGTAAATGGGCGAAATACTCCAGACTGGCAAATTGGATAAAGAGTCAAGACCCATCAGTGTGCTATATTCAGCAAACCCATCTCACGTGCAGAGACACACATAGGCTCAAAATAAAGGGATGGAGGAAGATCTACAAAGCAAACGGAAAACAAAAAAAAGCAGGGGTTGCAATCCTAGTCTCTGATAAAACAGACTTTAAACCAACAAAGATCAAAAAGATCAAAAGAGACAAAGAAGGCCATTACATAGTGGTAAAGGGATCGCTTCAACAAGAAGAGCTAACTATCCTAAATATATATGCACCCAATACAGGAGCACCCAGATTCATAAAGCACATCCTTAGAGACACAGAAAGAGACTCAGACTCCCACACCATAATAATGGGAGACTTTAACACCGCACTGTCAACGTTACAGAAAATTAACAAGGATATCCGGAATTGAACTCAGCTCTGCACCAAGTGGATCTAATAGACATCCACACAACTCTCCACCCCAAATCAACAGAATGTACATTCTTCTTAGCACCACACCACACTTATTAAAAAATTGACCACTTAGTTGGAAATAAAGCACTCCTCAGCAAATGTAAAAGAACAGAAATTATAACAAACTGTCTCTCAGACCACAGTGCAATCAAACTAGAACTCAGGATTAAGAAACTCACTCAAAACAGCTCAACTACATGGAAACTGAACAACCTGCTCCTGAATGACTACTGGGTACATAACGAAATGAAGGCAGAAATAAAGATGTTCTTTGAAACCAATGAGAACAATGACACAACATACCAGAATCTCTGGGACACATTTAAAGCAGTGTGTAGAGGGAAATTTATAGCACTAAATGCACACAAGACAAAGCAGGAAAGATCTAAAATTGACACCCTAACATCACAATTAAAAGAACTAGAGAAGCAAGAGCAAACACATTCAAAAGCTAGCAGAAGGCAAGAAATAACTAAGATCAGAGCAGAAGTGAAGGAAATAGAGACACAAAAAACCCTTCAAAAAATCAATGAATCCAGGAGCTGGTTTTTTTGAAAAGATCAACAAAATTGATAGACTGCTAGCAAGACTAATAAAGAAGAAAAGAAAGAAGAATCAAATAGACACAATAAAAAATGATAAAGAGGATATCACC
>NW_026653994.1:0-5670 GCF_009828535.3 Hylobates moloch | reverse complement strand
ACAGCCGAATTCTACCAGAGGTTCAAGGAGGAGCTGGTACCATTCCTGCTGAAACT
Organism: Hylobates moloch; assembly: GCF_009828535.3. Lineage (NCBI taxonomy): Eukaryota > Metazoa > Chordata > Mammalia > Primates > Hylobatidae > Hylobates > Hylobates moloch. The sequence continues at coordinate 5,614 of NW_026653994.1, read as the reverse complement.
ATTCCAATCAATAGAAAAAGAGGGAATCCTCCCTAACTCATTTATGAGGCCAGCATCATGCTGACACCAAAGCCTGGCAGAGACACAACAAAAAAAGAGAATTTTAGGGCAATATCCTTGATGAACATTGATGCAAAAATCCTCAATAAAATACTGGCAAACCGAATCCAGCAGCACATCAAGAAGCTTATCCACCATGATCAAGTGGGCTTCATCCCTGGGATGCAAGGCTGGTTCACCACATGAAAATCAATAAACGTAATCCAGCATATAAACAGAACCAATGACAAAAAACATATGATTATCTCAATAGATGCAGAAAAGGCCTTTGACAAAATTCAACAATGCTTCATGCTAAAAACTCTCAATAAATTAGGTATTGATGGGACGTATCTCAAAATAATAAGAGCTATCTATGACAGACACACAGCCAATATCATACTGAATGGGCAAAAACTGGAAGCATTCCCTTTGAAAACTGGCACAAGACAGGGATGCGCTCTCTCACCACTCCTATTCAACATAGTGTTGGAAGTTCTGGCCAGGGCAATCAGGCAGGAGAAGGAAATAAAGGGTATTCAGTTAGGAAAACAGTAAGTCAAATTGTCTGTGTTTGCAGATGACATGATTGTATATCTAGAAAACCCCATCATCTCAGCCCAAAATCTCCTTAAGCTGATAGGCAACTTCAGCAAAGTCTCAGGACACAAAATCAATGTGCAGAAATCGCAAGCATTCTTATACACCAATAACAGACAAACAGAGAGCCAAATCATGAGTGAACTCCCATTCACAATTGCTTCAAAGAGAATAAATTACCTAGGAATCCAACTTAGAAGGGACGTGAAAGACCTCTTCAAGGAGAACTACAAACCACTGCTCAATGAAATAAAATAGGATACAAACAAATGGAAGAACATTCCATGCTCATGGATTGGAAGAATCAATACCGTGAAAATGGCCATACTGCCCAAGGTAATTTATAGATTCAATGCCATCCCCATCAAGCTACCAATGACTTTCTTCACAGAATTGGAAAAAACTACTTTCAAGTTCATATGGAACCAAAAAAGAGCCCACATCTCCAAGTCAATCCTAAGCCAAAAGAACAAAGCTGAGGCATCACACTACCTAACTTCAAACTATACTACAAGGCTACAGTAACCAAAACAGCATGGTACTGGTACCAAAACAGAGATATAGACCAATGGAACAGAACAGAGTCCTCAGAAATAATGCCGCATATCTACAACCATCTGATCTTTGACAAACCTGACAAAAACAAGAAATGGGGAAAGGATTCCCTATTTAATAAATGGTGCTGGGAAAACTGGCTAGCCATATGTAGAAAGCTGAAACTGGATCCCTTCCTTACACCTTATACAAAAATTAATTCAAGGTGGATTAAAGACTTAAATGTTAGACCTTAAACCATAAAAACCTTAGAAGAAAACCTAGGCAATACCATTCAGGACATAGGCATGGGCAAGGACTTCATGTCCAAAACACCAAAAGCAATGGCAACAAAAGCCGAAATTGACAAATGGGATCTAATTAAACTATAGAGCTTCTGCACAGCAAAAGAAACTACCATCAGAGTGAACAAGCAACCTACAGAATGGGAGAAAATTTTTGCAATCTACTCATCTGACAAAGGGCTAATATCCAGAATCTACAATGAACTCAAACAAATCTACAAGAAAAAAACAAACAGCCCCATCAAAAATTGGGCAAAAGATATGAACAGATACTTCTCAAAAGAAGACATTTATGCAGCCAAAAGAAACATGAAAAAATGCTCTTCATCACTGGCCATCAGAGAAATGCAAATCAAAACCACAATGAGATACCATCTCACACCAGTTAAAATGGCCATCATTAAAAAGTCAGGAAACAACAGGTACTGGAGAGGATGTGGAGAAATACGAGCACTTTTACACTGTTGGTGGGACTGTAAACTAGTTCAACCATTGTGGAAGTCAGTGTGGTGATTCCTCAGAGATCTTGAACCATAAATACCATTTGACCCAGAAATCCCATTCCTGGGTATATACCCAAAGGATTAAAAATCATGCTGCTATAAAGACACATGCACACGTATGTTCATTGTGGCACTATTCACAATAGCAAAGACTTGGAACCAACCCAAATGTCCAATAATGATAGACTGGATTAAGAAAATGTGGCACATATACACCATGGAATACCATGCAGCCATAAAAAATGATGAGTTCATGTCCTCTGTAGGGACATGGATGAAGCTGGAAACCATCATTCTCAGCAAACTATCGCAAGGACAAAAAACCAAACACCTCATGTTCTTACTCATAGGTGGGAATTGACAGTGAGAACACATGGAAACAGGAAGGGGAACATCACACATGGGGGCCTGTTGTGGGGTGGGGCGGGGGAGGGATAGCATTGGGAGATATACCTAACGTTAAATGACGAGTTGATAGGTGCAGCACACCAACATGGCACACGTATACATATGTAACTTACCTGCACGTTGTGCACATGTACCCTAAAACTTAAAGTATAATAAAAAAAAATCTTGCCAATCATAGGTTATGGAAAGACTGTGTTTCTGTTTTAAGGCTCTGTTAGAAATTAGTGATGCACACACTATGTTGTAAATTCTTTTCTCCGTATACTGTACTTCTGCATACCAATGTTATGTTAAAGAATTACTTCATCCCCACATCAACATCTCACCTCATAATCAAACGACCCTAAATCCCTCACTAACCTACCCCCGCCCTCACTAAACTTAATAATAAATGCTGGTATATCCAGTGCATTGGCAGCATCACAGGACCAGAGGCTGTGACCCCCCTGGACCCAGCTTTCACTAGTTTGTGTGTGTCTATTATTTCTTGACCTGCCAATCCACCTGGGAACAAAGAAAGAGCCCTATTGCATTGCCGACTGCTGGCCAGATCCCACAATAGCTAACATGGTGAAATCCCATCTCTACTAAAAATACAAAAAACATTTGCCCTGAGTGGTGGCACACCCCTGTAATCCCAGCTACTTGGGAGGCTAAGGTGGGAGAATCAATTAAACCCTGGAGGCAGAGGTTGCAGTGAGCTGAGATTGACCCACTGCACTCCGGCTTGGGAAACACAGCAAGACCCTGTGGGGAAAAAAAAAAAAAAAATTGAAGGTGGAGTTACCATCATGAGATAAGATTCTAAGACTAGGGCAACTTTATTATGCGCTGGACATGGTGGCTGACATCTGTAATCCCAGCACTTTAGGAGGCTGAGTCAGGAGGATTACTTGTGGCAAGAACCCAAAACCAGCCCAGGCAACATAGTGAAACACCATCTCTAGGAGAGAAAAAAAAAAAGCTTTTTATTAATTGCATGTGGTGGTTTCTGCCTGTAGTCCCAGCCACTCAGGAGGCTGACGCAAGAGGATTGCTTGAGCCCAGGAGTTCGAGGCTGAAGTGAGCTATGATGGTACCACTGCATTCTAGTCTAAGCTATAGAGTGAGATCTTGCATCTAAATTTAAAAAAAAATTATTACAGCCATGAACAGAGATAAAAAAAAAAATAGTCGCTTTCAGTGACCCAAGTGGGAGGTATCTAAACTAAAACAATCTTCTAGTCTTCTGCCCAAGATGGCCTGCTGGCCTCCAGGCAAACATAATACATGATTAGGTAAAGATAGAAGTTTTGATTTAGTTTTGATTGAATTGTTTAATTACTGATGATACAATGCCCACATACATGATACTGACTCTATAAATTATGAGGTTGGCCAAAGATATAGCCAAGGCATTTTTAAGGAAGCTGTAACTGATGATGCTTGATGGTGTGTTCTACATTTTCTCCCTATGTATATCAGATTAGTTGACCCCTATATAAGCTGACCTCTTTATCCTCTAGGTTGTGACACACTAATCTTCCAGGATATAACAGAAAATAAATGTAAAAGCAAAATACTATAGGCAATTCTTTAACCCATTTCTTCTTTGCCCTGAGAATACTGGCAGGTGGCACATGCAGGTACCGCATTTACCGAGACCATTCATGGATTCTTTTTTTTTCTTTTTTTTTTTTTTTTTTTTTTAGAGGAGTTTTGCCCTTGTCACCCATGCTGGAGTGCAATGGTGCCATCTCAGCTCACTGCAACCTCTGACTTCTGAGTTCAAGCAATTCTTCCGCCTCAGCCTCCTGAGAAACTGGGATTACAGGTGCACACCACCACACCCAGCTAATTTTTGCATTTTTATTACAGATGGGGTTAAAGGTCTCTTTCACAGTTACTGGAGGCCACTAGAACTTAGATTTAAGTATAATAGTATAATTCTAGTATGTGTAAATCAAGATTCCTTAATAAAGCATCACCAGCCTTAGCACTTTTTGTCTAGGGTAGCTGAAAATAACTAGTACATTCCTTTGCACAGTTTGGAGGGAGAGGCATTGTCTGCATTAATGGCTGGACAGCAGGTCTTTGCCTGGGTAACACGGATCCCCTTTGGGAACTGTCACTCCTATGTGTGTTATACCCATCCAGAACACTGCCGACTCTCTACAATGCAAGTTTCCATTCATTGTTCACTCCTAGAGAGACGTATCCCAGCTACATGCTCAAAGAAATGATAAAGCTAATTTTCTGGGATCACCAGTAATTACTGGCAGGTAGGGGTTGCTCCTGCTCTCAAGATCCACTCTCCAGACACCTACAGTCCATAAACCTTTCACCTAACAAGAACTTTCAATCTTCTGCCTTCCATATCTATTCTGTCATTCTTATTCTGTTTCTTTATTTTTTCCTTTAGTTTTCTATAGTTGTATATTTTCCTCACTTCAAGTAAAAAAAAACATGGCTTTGAAGGGAAGCATCACATTCAGACCTTGTCTTTCTGGTCTTCAAATCAGCTCCGGCAATAAACACTGAGTTAGCTGTGTTCTGAATGGCCTCTTGACAGCGTCTTTACTCACTCACCAGTTCGAGTTGTGAAAGCTGCAGCTAGTGACTCATCTTTGTATTTGTGGCTCCCTTTATAGCCCCTGGAACACGGTAGGGTATCAAAACATGCTTGCTAAATGTTGGGATCAATCAGATTTTACAATAGTAAACAATAATATTTAATTAGGTAATTCTATAATTGTATCCATTGATGCTTTGCAAATAGCATGTTTAACTCAAAGGAATTCCTATTTCACAATGGACATGAGAAGGAAAAAAATAATCCACAGAAAGAATACAACAAAGAAGGATTCATTTTACATTCGTTCTGATTAAGAATATCTTTCAGTTTATGATAAAATCAATAATGATAATATTGTTAAAAACTGACCTAATTACTTTCAACCAGATACTGTCCAAACATTAAGTTTTTCCATCAAAAGTATCCCTGATAGTTACGTAAAATGAGAGCACATTTGGCTTCCATTTCGGAGGTGGTTAAAATAAGGGCTACGGGGTTAGATAACATGTTGAGGGTCACTCATCTAAAAAGGCATATAACCTGTCTGTAACTTAGTCAGCCACTGGGGCCTGAGCCTTTAGCTTCCTGCTGTTGTACACAGAGATGCTGAAATCTTTTTTGTTTTTTTGAGACAGGGTCTCACTCCATTGCTCAGGCTGGAGTACAGTGGC
>NW_026653993.1:5745-10214 GCF_009828535.3 Hylobates moloch | reverse complement strand
CCTAAAATCAAGAGTCAATACCTGACAAAGAAGCAGATTGTTAAAACCAAGAGTTTCTCTGTATCTGGAAAGTATTGATATGGATTCCTGCCTCCTAATTCATTAGTTGCACAGCTTCTGGCAACACAGCCTCACCTCCCACCTCAGCCTCCCAAAGTGCTGGGATTACAGGCATGAGCCACCACACCCAGTCTTTTAATATATTTATTGTCTCTTCATTAACAGATACTAAGTGTCTATATTGTGCTACATAGTGATCAAGGTCCCAAAGATAAGTGATCAACAAGCAGACATGGACTTGGCCATAAAGTGTTTGACACCTTCATGGGTTGAATAAAACAGTAAACATGACAACAAATAAATAAATAAACAAACAGTGTTTATATGATAAATGCTATTAAGAAACTTAATGCAAGTTAGTTGGAAAGGTAACTAGGAGGATGCTATATTAGGTAGTGTAGTAAGGATAGAATTATCAGAGATACTTCCACTTTGATATGAATAATGCAATGAACAAAGAAAAAAAAAATCTGAGCCAGACACAGTGACTCACACCTGTAATCTTAGCACGTTGGGAGGCAGATACGGTAGGATCACTTGAGGCCAGGCTTGCCAACTGTAGGGAGACCCCCTGAAACTATTGCTACGGAATAAAAGATGAAATGCTCCTGATTATTGTAAATACAAAGTTGCATGCAGGATTGTGTAAAGACAATGCCAGGTTGGACTGCCAGAATGAGCCAATGGCATGTGATGTGCTTCCCCCTGCAGAGAGCCTATGAACGGACATGCAGTCAGGGAGGTTTCACTTCACCAAGATTCCTATCCCAGAAAAGCAGATGTTCATAGCTCTGGGAATGGAATGTGACCCTTGTGGAGAGCCTATAAACGGAGGCATGAGGGGTGTCTGTTCATATGGATAAGATAGGGCTGTAAACGCCCTCATCTTGCCACAGCTCTTCCAGGCCTCTTTAGGTTAAGGCATACTCCCTTCTGAGAATTTCTGGTCTAACCGGTTGTCTAGCTTCACGTCCTGTTTCTATTGATTGTTTCTAAACAGCTTTTGCTGCAACTGTTACTGCTGATTAATATCTTGCTAATCGAGGGGGTGGAGCCAAGATGGCCGAATAGGAACAGCTCCAGTCTACAGCTCCCAGCATGAGCAACGCAGAAGACAGGTGACTTCTGCATTTCCAACTGAGGTACTGGGTTCATCTCACTGGGGAGTGTCAGAAAGTGGGTGCAGGACAGTGGGTGCAGTGCACCGAGTGTGAACCGAAGCAGGGTGAGGCATCACCTCACCTGGGAAGTGCAAGGGGTCAGGGAATTCCCTTTCCTAGTCAAGAAAGGGGTGACAGACAGCACCTGGAAAATTGGGTCACTCCCACCCTAATACTGACTTTTTCCAGCAGCACCTGGAAAATCGGGTCACTCCCACTCTAATACTGCACTTTTCCAACGGTCTTAGCAAACAGCACACCAGGAGATTATATCCCGTGCCTGGCTCAGAGGGTCCTATGCCCACGGAGCCTCGCTCATTGCTAGCACAGCAGTCTCAGACCAAACTGCAAGGCGGCAGTGAGGCTGGGGGAGGGGTGCCCGCCATTGCCGAGGCTTGAGTAGGTAAACAAAGCCGAGAGGAAGCTCGAACAGGGTGGAGCCCACAGCAGCTCAAGGAGGCCTGCCTGCCTCTGTAGACTCCACCTCTGGGGGTAGGGCACAGCCAAACAAAAGGCAGCAGAAACCTCTGCAGACTTAAATGTCCCTGTCTGACAGCATTGAAGAGAGCAGTGGTTTCCCCAGCATGCAGCTGGACATCTGAGAACAGACAGACTGCCTCCTCAAGTGGGTCCCTGAACCCTGAGTAGCCTAACTGCTAGGCACCCCCCAGTAGGGGCAGACTGACACCTCACACGGCCGGGTACTCCTCTGAGACAAAATTTAGAGAGGAACGATCAGGCAGCAACATCTGCTGTTCAGCAATATCCGCTATTCTGCAGCCTCCGCTGATGATACCCAGGCAAACAGGGTCTGGAGTGGACCTCCAGCAAACTCCAACAGACCTGCAGCTGAGGGTCCTGACAGTTAGAAGGAAAACTAACAAACAGAAAGGACATCCACACCAAAACCCCATCTGTACAACACCATCATCAAAGACCAAAGGTAGATAAAACGACAAAGATGGGGAAAAAACAGAGCAGAAAAACTGGAAACTCTAAAAATCAGAGCGCCTCTCATCCTCCAAAGGAACACAGCTCCTCATCAGCAACGGAACAAAGCAGGACGGAGAATGACTTTGATGACTTGAGAGAAGAAGGCTTCAGATGATCAAACTACTCTGAGCTAAAGGAGGAAGTTCAAACCCATGGCAAAGAAGTTAAAAACCTTGAAAAAAATTAGATGAATGGCTAACTAGAATAACCAATGCAGAGAAGTCCTTAAAGGACCTGATGGAGCTGAAAACCAAGGCATGAGAACTACGTGACAAATGCACAAGCCTCAGTAGCCGATTCAATCAAATGGAAGAAAGGGTATCAGTGATTGAAGATCAAATGAATGAAATGAAGTGAGAAGAGAAGTTTAGAGAAAAAAGAATAAAAAGAAATGAACAAACTCTCCAAGAAACATGGGACTATGTGAAAAGACCAAATCTACGTCTGATTGGTGACCCTGAAAGTGACAGGGAGACTGGAACCAAGCTGGAAAACACTCTGCAGGATATTATCCAGGAGAACTTCCCCAATCTAGTAGGGCAGGTCAACATTCAAATTCAGGAAATACAGAGAATGCCACAAAGATACTCCTCGAGAAGAGCAACTCCAAGACACATAATGATCAGATTCATCAAAGTTGAAATGAAGGAAAAAATGTTCAGGGCAGCCAGAGAGAAAGGTCGGGTTACCCAGAAAGGGAAGCCCATCAGACTAACAGTGGATCTCTTGGCAGAAACTCTACAAGCCAGAAGACAGTGGGGGCCAATATTAACATTCTTTAAGAAAAGAATTTTCAACCCAGAATTTCATATCCAGCCAAACTAAGCTTCATAAGTGAAGGAGAAATAAAATACTTTACAGACAAGCAAATGCTGAGAGATTTTGTCACCACCAGGCCTGCCCTAAAAGAGCTCCTGAAGGAAGCACTAAACGTGGAAAGGAACAACCAGTACCAGCCACTGCAAAAACATGCCAAATTGTAAAGACCTTCAAGGCTAGGAGGAAACTGCATCAACTAACGAGCAAAATAACCAGCTAACATCATAATGACAGGATCAAATTCACACATAACAATATTGCCCTTAAATGTAAATGGGCGAAATACTCCAGACTGGCAAATTGGATAAAGAGTCAAGACCCATCAGTGTGCTATATTCAGCAAACCCATCTCACGTGCAGAGACACACATAGGCTCAAAATAAAGGGATGGAGGAAGATCTACAAAGCAAACGGAAAACAAAAAAAAGCAGGGGTTGCAATCCTAGTCTCTGATAAAACAGACTTTAAACCAACAAAGATCAAAAAGATCAAAAGAGACAAAGAAGGCCATTACATAGTGGTAAAGGGATCGCTTCAACAAGAAGAGCTAACTATCCTAAATATATATGCACCCAATACAGGAGCACCCAGATTCATAAAGCACATCCTTAGAGACACAGAAAGAGACTCAGACTCCCACACCATAATAATGGGAGACTTTAACACCGCACTGTCAACGTTACAGAAAATTAACAAGGATATCCGGAATTGAACTCAGCTCTGCACCAAGTGGATCTAATAGACATCCACACAACTCTCCACCCCAAATCAACAGAATGTACATTCTTCTTAGCACCACACCACACTTATTAAAAAATTGACCACTTAGTTGGAAATAAAGCACTCCTCAGCAAATGTAAAAGAACAGAAATTATAACAAACTGTCTCTCAGACCACAGTGCAATCAAACTAGAACTCAGGATTAAGAAACTCACTCAAAACAGCTCAACTACATGGAAACTGAACAACCTGCTCCTGAATGACTACTGGGTACATAACGAAATGAAGGCAGAAATAAAGATGTTCTTTGAAACCAATGAGAACAATGACACAACATACCAGAATCTCTGGGACACATTTAAAGCAGTGTGTAGAGGGAAATTTATAGCACTAAATGCACACAAGACAAAGCAGGAAAGATCTAAAATTGACACCCTAACATCACAATTAAAAGAACTAGAGAAGCAAGAGCAAACACATTCAAAAGCTAGCAGAAGGCAAGAAATAACTAAGATCAGAGCAGAAGTGAAGGAAATAGAGACACAAAAAACCCTTCAAAAAATCAATGAATCCAGGAGCTGGTTTTTTTGAAAAGATCAACAAAATTGATAGACTGCTAGCAAGACTAATAAAGAAGAAAAGAAAGAAGAATCAAATAGACACAATAAAAAATGATAAAGAGGATATCACCACCGATCCCATAGAATTACAAACTAC